>NC_073739.1:67302398-67605428 GCF_023634155.1 Falco peregrinus
TTCCTTCAATCTGTCTTCACCTACGTTGCTTGTGTTTAATTGGGAAAAAAAAAATATGTTCCAGTCCATTTCAGAATTTACCCTTTGCCCTACTGGCTTTACTGTCTCCAGTAAAAGCTTCAGTTCAGAAGGGAACTAAAAAGATAATTTAAAGATGTAATTAAATTGCTAATAATTACTGTTAAATGCTTATTGAACAAAACCCCTTACCTTTAGTCAACAATATATTCTGGCTGCTCAGGCAACAGGGTTGTCAGAAAATGTAAAAAGATTTTGCCTTCATCTGTGGATTTGAAACAGGTATCTTTTGTACCAGTATTTTCTTTTATATATTTTCAAGGCATATAGAGACAAAATAAATACATGGACTGGAAGAATGAACCATAGGTTTATATTTGGGTTTGATTACTTACTTGGTGATGACTGCTTCTTGGTTACTATCAACTTTCCTTTCCAAAACTATAGCCAGCAAAATGTTAGTGGGTTTTGTTTGCTTTAAAATGCACTTGTAAGATAGTAAGACATATAGGCTACAGGAAAAGATCAGGTTTGAGACCATCTAAGGAACCTGAAGGTGCACAAGTCCATGGGGCCTAGTGAGATGCATCTGTGGGTCCTGAGGTAACTGGCAGATGAAGTGACTAAGCCACTGTCCATCGTATTCGAGGAGTTTTGGCAGTCTGGTGAAGTTCCTATGGACTAGAAAAGAGGAAATATAATCCTAATTTTTAAAAAGGAAAATGAGGAAGACTCAGGAAACTACAAGCCATGAGTTTCACCTCTGTGACCAGCAAGTTCATGGACCAGATCCTCCCAGAAACTATGCTAAGGCACATGGAAAATAAGGAGGTGATTGGTGACAGCCAACATGGCTTCACTAAGGGCAAATTGTGCCTTGTATTACAGCATTGGTGGATGAAGGAAGAGTAAGTATGTTCTCTACTTGGACTTGTGCAAAGTTTTTGACACTATCCCCTGTGACAACCTTGTCTCTAAACTGGAGAAACATGGATTTGATGGGTGAACTACTGGATGGATAAGGAATTGGCTGGATGGTCACACTCAAAGGAGTTGCAGTCAATGGCTTGATGTCCAAGTGGAGACAGGTGACAAGTGGTGTTCCTCAGGGGTCTGTACTAGGACTGGTGCTGTTCACCATCTTTGTCGGCAACATGGGCAGTGGGATTGAATGCACCCTTAACAGGTTTGCTGACAACACCAAGCTGGGTGGTTTGGTAGACATGTCGGAAGGAAGGGATGCCATCAAGAGGGATCTTGACAGGCTTGAGAGGTGGGCCCATGCAAACCTCATGAAGTTCAAGAAGGCCAAGTGCAAGGTCCTGCACCTGGTTTGGGGCAATCCCAAGTGCAAATACAGGCTGGGTGGAGAATGGATTGAGAGCAGTCCTGAGGAGAAGGACGTGGGAATGCCGGTGGATGAAAAGCTCAACAGGGCCTGACAATGTGTGCTTGCAGCCCAGGTAGCCAGCCAGCTCCTGGACTGCATCAAAAGAAGTGGGACCAGCAGGTTGAGGGAGGTGATTCTGTGATTCTATGTAGCCTAGATATATGAAATCAGGAGAAACAGTAGAAATGAACTTTACTGTTAACTGCTAATCTACTTCCTATCTTCTCTTTTCATATGAAGGTATGGGAGGGGACAGAAGGAAAATATGTGCTCTACACCATCATGTCATGTATTGCAGAAATTAATACTAGTGGGTATGGAAGAGATAATACCTCATTAATTTTTGCCATTTGCCAATGAGTCTGCACCCACCATACAGCTCTTCAGATAAAAGCAGTTGATAAGAATGAAGCCCAGGATGCTAACCAGTTGTTGCTATGTGGATTATGAGCATTTTCTTGGAACTTTCAGAGTAAAATAAAATAATTTTAAATGGCACTTTTTGTATGTACAAAGCAGTAGGAAAACAGAATACACTGTATTAGAGGATTTTCCATTTACTCCTTCAGCTGAAAATAGAGATCTTGCCACGTGCAAGAAGGAAGCCACATGGGTTGTATCATTAAATAGAAACGTAACAGTAAAACTATAAACATCATTTAGACACTGCAGATTTCCCAGTCCAGTGATTTTGATGCTGATAGAGACAGACTTCCTTTGGAAGTGCAATGATCTGCATGCCTTTTGATCAATGTCTTGGACATATTATTTCACTTTAGGATAACATCTAGTCTTTGCATTGGTTTCTGTGCAGAATAGTTGTGCCTAGGAAAACTGTCAAACAGATTAATATATAGGATGCTAATGAACTGTGACTGAGACTGCATGTGTGTACACATCTGTGTGTCACAAGGTATGTTTACAAATATCTATGGGAGGAAGATTTCATTTTTCTCTCTGGTAAACCAAGCCAATCTTCAAAAGGTGCTGCAAGGATATGTTCCTGCCTTCAACGACACCAGTATTGGTGCTGTGCTGTGCTTTTCAGATTTGAAACTTGCAGCTAACTGGTCGTGCATGAATATTACTTCCTGACTTATGAATCATAATGTAAGCTAAAATAAAACAGCTCTGTGCAGAGCTATTCCTTATATCTGGCAGAGGAAGCAGCTATCTGCAATTAAAATACATTCTAGGCAAAGACATTTTTCCACATAAAGTGTTGCTAAAACACTCATATGTGCACAGAGAAATGCACATTCTAAATCATGTCTCTGTAAATGCTATTGCATGTTTAAACTTTGGTCATAGGAAGTAGAGGTGCAGAAAGTATCTTTTGACTTCAGCTGCTATAAAACAGTTTCAGTTCTGGTTCTGCACCATGTTGCACCAGCTGATCTGTTTTTTTCCTGAGCTTCGCTGTGTGACAGGTACAGTCATGATAACTGTAAATTTTGTGACTCAGTTATGAGACTTCCCCTGCTAATTTGGAAGAGAAATCTGTAGTATCAGAGTTCACAGAAAGAATGAAGCTTATGGCTTTCAAGTTCACTTAAAGGATTTAAACTATGCAACCTAACTTGGTACAGAAATAGTAATGCCACCTTTTTCTGGTTTCCATAAAGCACAGTGCTGTTAACCTGATACTGATATAAGCCGAAATTTTGGGGAGTGTTTAAGTTAACCAAAACGTTATCTTTGTGGTAATAACCTCTGTGGCTTTGCACCGAATCTCACACTCACATTTGCTAGAAGAAATGAAATTCATGCAGCTCAAACTTTGGTTATGTTGGTTTTATATTTTCCAGTCAAGATGCTTAATTTCTTACAGCAAAGGGCAACCCCCAGATGACATTTAGCTATATATTTTTTTTAAAAAAAAGGAAGAAAATATATGGAAACACAAATAAGTCCTTCATTTTATTTTGAAAGATGTCTTCATCTTGATACACATTTTCTTAATCGTTTTGGTTTAATGAGAAAGCTAAAACCAGGTGTTTTCACAAATCTGACACAAAGTTGAGTTCTGCATGTAAATGTATAGAAGTTTAAAAAAAAATTGTGATGAAATTTCTTTGCTAAAAATACAAAACTGTTTTCAGATCTTAAAAATTTAAGTAACATAACAGAGAAAAAACAATTTTTGGTCATTCAAGAGCAGCAACCATTGTTTTTTAATATCTACAACTCAGAAAAGTTATGTCAGCTTCTAGATCAAATGATCATAGTAACAGACTGAAAATTAATATGCATTCTTAGCTGTGACAGGATTGTACAGACTTTTTTAGTTTAAGAAGTGAGTAAAAATGAAGTACTTTGTTTCTGCTTATTCTGAAAATAAGCAGGATTTATTTGTGTTTTCTCTTCACAGGGGAAGGACTGGGCCCCTTAAAAACTTGACATTTTGGTATGTCAGGATGGCTGCATCTCAGTTTCATTGCATAAATTTACCAGAAGAAGTACCACCATAATTCCAGAGTAAAACAGTTGTGTTTACCCCTAGTCAAGTGAGTGGAGTCCAGGAGAAAGCCAGGAGAGAAAACTAGCTAGCTCTACTGCTAGCTAGAAACCAACACTGTGTATAAGAGAAGAATTTCTGAGAAATTCCTCTTGTATTTCTCTACTGCTTTGTCCAGAACTGTCAGAGCCTGATCATAGAAAGTAGCAATATCAAATTGCTAATAGCTGGACCAGAACTGCTGAAACAGCTTTCAGACTTTACTGAGTAATTGTGGCTAATGCTTCAAACCCCTGTGAAAGAAGAGTGACATTTAACTTCAGATTAAGTTAAATATCACATAAGGTTATTCTGCAGCATTTACAACATTGCAGGAGTTTGGAGTCCAGAAAATGAAATTGTGATAAGAAAATAATGACACTGGAATGGAGGAATAGGTCAGAAAAGATTTCAAAGTATTTAAAGGAAGCCAACAATTGTACACCTTGAAAGAGACACATGACAATGGTTTGGTTTTATTTTTCGTGAAACTGTCTATTTTCACTGGAAATAAGGCTGTAAAGATTCCAAGGCACTAAAGCAAGCAAAGTATAATTCTCCAAGAAAAATATTATGATCCAAAAATCAATATTGGTTCACATGTTTATCAGTAAATTTGTAGCTAAGGAAGAGAAATAAGGAGCAGAAAAAGATGATGGAATTTCAGTCTCTCTGAAGAGTGGAAGAGAGCTTAATGCTATGAAAGACTAAGAGTAGGCATGTCAGCTGTTTGCTCTTTCACCGTCTGGAGAAACTTTTGTTTTAAGAGAATAAAAATGGAGGAAATTATATGGTAGGGATTTCTTAAAAGCAAAACTCTTGGAGAAATTGTAATTTAGACACAAAAAAAGCGTCTTTTTTTCACAAAACAGGAAGATGTTTTAAAGACTGGAAATTTAGGATGAGCCTTAACTGCAAAACAGAATCACAGAATCACAGAACTATCAGGGTTGGAAGGAACCTCTAGAGATCATCTAGTCCAATCCCCTGCTAAACCAGGTTCACCTAGGACAGGTTGCACAGTTCCATCCAGGTGGGTTTTGAATTTCTCCAGAGAAAGAGACTCCAGACCCTCTGTAGGCAGCCTGTCCCAGGTGCTGTGTGACCCTCAAGGTAAAGTTCTTCCTCATACTCAGAAAGAACTTCTTGTGTTGTAGTTTGTGCCCGTTGCCCCTTGTCCTGTCACTGGGCAACACTGAAAGGAGCCTGGCCCCATCCTCCTGACACTCACGCTTAAGATATTTGTATGTACTGATAGATCCCCTCCCAGCCTTCTCTTCTCCAGGCTGAACAGCCACAGCTCTCTCAGCCTTTCCTCAGAAGGGGCATGCTGCAATCCCCTTATCTTCATAGTCCTTCGCTGGACCCTCCCCAGTAGTTCCCTGTCTCTCTTGAACTGGGGAGCCCAGCACTGGTCACAGCACTCCAGATGTGCTTCACCAGGACAGAGCAGAGGGGGAGGATCACCTCCCTTGACTTGCTGGCCACGCTCCTCCTAATGCCCCCCAGGATCCCACTGGCTGCCTTGGCCACCAGGACACACTGTTGGCTCATGAGCATCTTGCTGTTCCGCAGCACTCCCAGGTCCTTCCCCGCAGAGCTGCCTTCCAGCAGGTCAGCCCCAGCCTGTCCTGGTATGTGGGGTTGTTCCTCCCCAGGGGCAGGACCCTACACTTGCCCCTGTTGAACTCCGTTAGGTTCCTCTCCATCCAGCTCTCCAGCCTGCCCAGATCTCACTGAACGGCAGCGCTGCCTGCTGGGGTATCATCCACTGCTCCCAGAAAGCCTGCTGAGGTGCCACTCTGTCCCTTCACCCAGGTCACTGATGAGTAAGTTGACCAGGACTGGACCCAGCACTGACCCCTGGGGAACACCATAAGCTACAGGCCTCCAGCTGGACTGTGCTGCTGATCACAATCTCTGAGCTCTGCCACTCAGCCAGTTCTCAGTCCCCATCACCGTCTACTCACCTAGTCCACACTTCTTAAGTTTATGTATAAGGATGTTGCAGGAGACAGTGTCAAAAGCCTTGTTGAGGTGAAGGTAAACAACATCCACTGCTCTTCCCTTGCTTACCCAGCCAGTCATTCCATCACAGATTTTGCCTTGGTGAATCCATGCTGTCTGTTTCTGATGATCTTCTTTTCCTCCACATGCTGCCAAAAATCATGTTAGATCTAGCAGTAACAAAACAACTTAGTGCCAGTAATGATTTGACTTCTGATATAAATTTTGTATAGGCTCAGTGGACTTTAGGAAGCTCAACACTTGCATTACATGAAGATTTCTTTAAGTGATATTCTCTTACACTGAATATATTACAATTAACTTTATTTAGAAAATAAATGATAGTTCAGGCTTTTTCCTTAAGCAAAGAAATACAGTGAGGAGTAAAATCTCAGGTGAAAAACCCCCTTCAGAACTTGCCTTGGTGAGTCTTTGCACTACGCTCTTAGGAATGATATCCAGTTATTTTGAATGCTTTGCTCTCTGACATTGCCAAAGGTCTTGAAAACCCAGAAAAATAGAGAAATCCTATTTCTGTAAGGTAAGTGTGGCATTACCTGTCCTAGCATTGCTTTCACCAGTAACTTTCCTACAGGGTAATTAATACATTCCTCTGTCTGCCAAGGTATCCATTTTAGCCAATTTTCATACATGTCCATGACAATGAATTTTGGAAAACAGAAGTTTACTGACTCAGTCCTCCTCAAGCAGAAGTCTGTAGCTAGAGTCAGTGTCCCTGAGAGATCAGCTGAAGGGAAGAATGTACAAATGTTGCAGCTTCCCCTCTAAGGAAGCAAGATGACACCACCACAATGGCAGAAGGGTCTTTGGAAGACAGAATTAGTTTGCCCAGTCTGTTTAGTCTGATAGGTTGAGGCTGGTCATTGTCAAAGCTTTAAAATATCTGTTTATTAAACTTGGAGGCAAAAAACTGAGGCATGATGGTATAACTGCACCTGAAGCTACTGTCAATAAGAAACTGAAAACTAAAAAACTTAACTTACTAAAATACGTATTTCCATATTGGTGGCAGCTGTCTCACATAACAGTCATTGAAAAAAATACTAAAAAACTTAGAACAGATGAATTATAGGTGCTGTGTGCTCTACTGCTTGCTAAAGTGGAAAGCTTAATCTACAAAGGAATCATTTATGTGACTGCAGAGTTGAGCTAGACAATGCTCTCCCAGACCTGTACAAGTCCTGGTTTATACAACTGCACAGCTGAAATGTTTCATATTCAGAGGCAAAGAGTTGCTTTTGAAAACCTACATATATATGCAAAATGGTCTTTTGAGCTATTTCTGATTTTGAGGTCTGACCTGGTTGATACTTACAGGTATTGAAATTGTACTATTTGTTTTGTTTTAAAAACAGGAGTTCCAGATGCCATGTTACAATTCACTTTGAAGTGCAGAACTGAAGGTGAAGTGTCTTTTAGAGACATGCTTTTCCATAAAAGAGTAAAAAAAGACAAAAGTTAATTCAAAGTTGGATGTTGCTTTGTGTGTACAGTACTAAACAATCCCATTATTCATCAGCCCTTACAATGACATCTCCCTACTGTCTTTGCTTTCTCCTCTATCCTCCAATGATGCCATATACTGTTTTCATTACAGGTTTTCAGAGCTGGGATTCAATTAGGAAGACAGATAAAGAAACATTTAATTTTTTTATGTGTCACACATTTCTGCATGAGACCTCATATATATAGTTAGAAGGCTTTATAATTGATTGCAGGCTAGGAATGTTCATGGACTTTTCTTACTCAATTCCACAGCTGATGCTGTTTTACAAGTCTTAGTGCCTAACACTCCTCAAGTAAACTTCCAAAAAATTTTCAACATTTATTCTCAAATCAGTGATTTTGACATAATTTTAAATTATGCAACAAAACTACAATATTCATATTATTATTAAGGAAAACTGAGTTTTCTTAGTTTTTCTTTAATGACCTTATTGTAAATGTAATAATGAAAGTCTGCAAGATGAAGGACTTTAGATTATAGAAATTAAGAAAAATAGATGTAAAATTAATAAGCAGTGAGATGCACACATATAGGTTTTTATTTCAAAGATGTTTTTGCTTGTGCAAAATGTTTGCACAAAGATGTTTGCACTTGTGAGTGTAAGCTTTCTGAGTCTTATCTGCATAGTTTGTAGCTATTTTCTTGATGCTGTACTAATTTTGCCTGCAGCTGAATATATTTGCTTTTAGAGGAAGTTGGCACTATACTTTCAAAGTATGAATGAGAAAGGAATACTTATCTTTCAGCTCTAGAGGCAAGTTCTTTCTGGAAGTTTTATGAGTCACATATTTTTTTTCACAATCTTTAAGCAGTTTTTAGCTAGCATGTGATTAGTAATCAAGTCAGAAACAGAATCTAACAGAAAAAGAAAGTTCCCACTATTCAGAATTATTTGTACTGGTACAAATCATCCTAACTTTGCTTCTGGAAACCTCTCTGGTTGCAGTGTCTACAAATTTGCTAGTTTCTTCCAAAAGTACCAGTATGTTTTCTTCACATACATTAAAAGTTGTATTATAATCCAGGTATCTTTAGAAAATAGCAGAGGAAATAGTAATTCTACATTAATTTTATAATTCTGATCTCTATTAAAGTTAAAGCAATGGTCTTTTCAATTAAAAGTAATTTCTTTTGTTGTTGGACTAAATTCTGCGCTTTCTAAATTCTTTATGGTTTTGTTGGGTTTTTTTTGTAGCTCCAGTGTTACTCTAAGGTAACTGAACTCATGATCTGGCTCTTGGAAGTTACTGTGTAGCTCTCAGTACTAGAGAAAGCGCTTTTCAAACTAATTTTTAGGGAAAGCAGACAGTTAATAGGAAATAATACTCATATCTAGGAGGAGTAAAGTATAAATATTGTTTATAAGAGGCAGTGATTTTTATTGCTGCAAGGAATGCACTGCTTTTTTCAGTAATTGTTGCTAAGAAAGATGCAGTTTTCCGTAGGTAGATTTGATAAATGCCAGAGGATTCTGGAAAGCAGTAAGGGACATTGTTGACATACTTGATGAGTAGTTAAACCTATTAACTTTCAAGGACAGCTAGTTCAACCTCTAACTGTAAAGTATCTGTTTAGTTTCTTGCTTTTCTGAACCTGAATAATCAACATTACAAGCTGGATGATATGGATTTAGATTTGCTTAGATACCTGCAAATGAAAGGCTGTTCTCTAACTTTCACTGGGTATCAATTGTCTTGCCCAGCCCCTCTTCCATGGTCCTATCTAAACCTAGAGTGACTTAATATTCACATATAATATATATATTATGATAAATCATTTAAGATTGAGTACATATATAAATGCTACATATTCCCAATGCATCATTCCCTCACTTCTGGTTGCTGTCTATGTGAAATTGGAGAGTTTCAAGTAGGAACTTGCTACTGCTGAATGACAATGGAAGAAGTAGTAGCACGCGACATTTTGTTCCATTCTATCTTTGTAATCCAGTTTGGCTGAAAATATCATTAACTTCATAAAGAACCTCTGTTTTGCATGCCTGTTCTTAAAAATACTGATCAGATTAAGTATCAAATTCCAGAAAAACTGTTATGAAAATTAAATTTCTCACAAAGTCAATGGAAACAAAACCTTATAAACCTTTAGGAAAATATTTGGAACATGATATTGAAGCTTTCTAATTAAAAAAATAAATAAATATGATGAGCCTACCATTCTACACATTAAAACATAGACTTATGTTTTAAAAGAATAGTGAGAATTAAACATTCCCAGGTGCAGAGAGAAACATGTATCACACATAAAAACAAATGAAAAGAACCCAAATCAGAGATTAATACCAGAAAACTAGACTACCTCTTAGGAAAATTACTTTAAAGGAAAAATTGACTCAGCACAGCCCTCCTACTTCTGAATGAGACTTCCAAAGAGGTGGAACCCAAACAGCCCCATCACCACACCCCATTTCAGTACTATAGGGTCCCTTATTAAAGAATTCCTTACTTTAGGGTTTTGGTTCCCTCCCCCCCCTCCCCCCCCCCCCCCCCCCCCCCTTTTACTACATAGATAACTGTCCTGTTAAAACAAGAATTAGCTGAATAGGGGAAAGCTCTACTTGTATTTTTAGATCTCTGTATCTCTGAGACATCTCCTTTACCACTGTTTTCTTAAAAGCACACAGGAAAGAATCTTGATTACTTTGTCTTGTATTTTATTTCAACTTCATTCTTCTCCCTCCTAACAGTGTTACAAGAAATCTGCATCATGGATTTAGGCATTTAATCTAATTTAGACCTGTGGCTTTTAGTGAAATCTCTAATTGTTGATGAGTTAACTAGTTTTTTCCTGTCTAGTATCTGAGGAAGGGTGGACAGCTTGGAAAAAGATATGAAATACTGTGAGCAGAAAACTACTTAAAGCTATCCACCAGTTAACAATATGTCCAAAACTGCATTTATCTGCAAGTCTCAATGCATCTCTTACTTTGTGGGATTACAGCTACTGTTGGGCAGAGGTGCCTCTATCACTGGATTGTTGGGACTCTCTTATAGGCAGAGAGTTTCCTCACTGGAAGTGGGAGATTCTGTTTTCTGGGGAAAACCCTCATCTGTCATTTTGATTTTGTTCAACTAGTTCTACAGAAAAAGTTTCAATTAGTCTGAAGTTCTACAAAATAAATAAATTAACATAATACTGGTCTCCTAAATGACTCTGGGCACAAGTTTTCTGCTGTGGGCTTTTCCTGTCTATGCGAGCTCATTATTTCTGTAATAATTGTAGTTGATTACTGATAATTCTGTGAGGTAATTCTTCAGCCCACCTTGCTTTTGCAGTTCCCTGCCACACTTTCTTTATTCTTTTGATACGCTAGAAGAGAAATGGAGGCTGCAAAATGTTGTAAAAGCATACTCCCAATCTACTATCTGAAATGATTTATTGTATTTCCAGATTGTAATGGCTTCCAACTGACAAAAAAACCCAACCTAACAACAACAGCAAAAAAAAACCCAACAAAAAAACAACCAAAAAAACTTTCCAGAGGGGAACAGTAGAAAATGTGTGGTACAGCATGAAAGTTTATCTACTTCAGGTACCTGCTAGGCTGTGGTTTCTTTCAATAAGGCCATCAGGTGCCTTAATTATATTTGTGTCATTTATACACACACACATGCAGGCTGAGTACAATCAAACAGGACACCACAGAGGGAACTGAAAGGAGTAGCAATTATTCTATGAAAGGGAAGCTAAAGTAGCTTTTTGTTTCATAATTTTTTCATCTAAAGTTGGTATGACTGGCTACACTGAAAGTGAATATCTTGCTTTCTCTCTGCATTCTTATGATTTCAGTTACAAAATATAGGGGACATTTAAAGGAAAATATCTTTATTTCATCCATTAAGTGTATTTTGATGGTATTCTGAAATTAAAATTCCCTCTGGCAAGGACCACATTTTTTTTTTCTCAAAACCTTTAGTCAGATATATGTCAATATATGAAATTCAACCTGATATTCTGAACACATTCAAAATAAGCTTATCACATTCAGAACCACTCATAACTATTAATATCCAATCCAACCATGATTTAGGCTGTGGACATTACAACACAAGGATAGCAGGAGCAACCAGTAGTGAACCTGATGGGAACAAAAAACAGCTGCCTGATTTTGGAGCTCTAACTTCGTTTTAACACATGTATGCTTTAGTGGTAGGACAAAGAATTTACAACTGAGTAAACCCTCTGACGTTTAGTGCTGTGTTTGCAGACTAACCTTGTTGCTCATTACAGCTCACAATGCTTTCCAAATATTGATAGGTCAAACCTTAAATCCTGAAATATGGATGATAAAAGTGGTGTTAAGCTAAAAGTTGAATAACAAATTGAAACTAGAAAGGATTCCCTTTATTCCTCTTGATTATTTTATAGGATTTCTATTTTGTGAATGTTCCACAAGCTCAAACAAGTATCATCCTGTTAATTTAAAGGCTTTCAGCAAACTGTTAAAGAAATATCAATAAAGCTTTCTGAACCTCTTTATATTTATAAAGATTTCATCATTCTTTATGAAATAACTATTTGGAAATAAATCATGCAGGTAACAATAAGAAGGCAAAGTTCACAGTATTCCTTCTGCTGATCTATTTCAAAGATGCATATCATATCATGATATGGTGGTTACACAATATTTGGTTACCCAGGAAAAAAACACTTATGTATATATGAGTATCTAACAGCTCATGCTCAAGTAACTAAACTAGAAAGGCTTCTTTTTTTTAATTGTGACTACTATACTGCTTTCTGCATGTAAAACAAACAGAATTTTTTAATCATAAAAGTTTTTGTCTTTTGTGTCAATTACAGAAGTACATCAATAGAATCATAAAATGATTTGGTTTGAAAGGGACCTTAAAGACCATCTAGTTCCAACCCCCTGCCATGGACACAGACACCTTCCACTAGACCAGGTTGCTCCAAGCCCCATCCAGCCTGGCCTTGAACACTGCCAGGGATGGGGCATCCACAGCTGCTCTGGGCAACCTGTGCCCGTGCCTCACCACCCTCACGGTAAATTTCTTCCTGATATGTAATCTACATCTATCCCCTTGTAAGCTCTTCCCCCTTGTCCTATCACTACAAGCCCTTGTAAAAACTTCCTCTCCAGCTTTCTTGCAGGCCCCTTTGGGTATTGGAAGGCTGCTCTAAGGTCTGCCTGGAGCCTCCCCTTCTCCAGGCTGAACAACCCCAGCTCTCCCAGCCTGTCCTCACAGGAGAGATGCTCCAGCCCTCTGATCATCTTTATGACCCTCCTTTGGATATGCTGGTGAAAGACAAGATTATCCATTTAGTTATTGCTTAAATGTTGAAGCCTAAATATTAAATGAAAATTTAGTCAGGTTAAATCATTATTCATTGAATGGCTGAGGTTTAGGCACTACTGCTGAGGAAAATTACCAGAAACTATCTCTACAGTGAATATTTATTGTAAATGAGGACTGGATTACTAAATTTTTTGTGGTTTCCACAGAATAACTGTAGATTAGTATAAGCTTGTGCAATTTTGTGAAATACTAGTTCCTTAACAACAAAAAATTTCTGTTGCATATTTTTAAGGCTGGATAAGCGCAAAATCTAGATGGAAAATTTCATAGATGAAAAACAATGAATCAAGATTATTAAGAGTTTTATTGCTTTTTTCTTATTTTCTATGTTTTGATTAAAATCTTAGATGAATATGAAACCTTTTTTTTTTTTGTGGAAAGCATCACTTCATTAGCAAAGCCATTAGGACTAAGAAGAAGAAACACAGATGAGCTTAGACATAGGTATTCATGATGTTTAAAATATTGTTATTGTAAAAAATTTTTATTGTTAAAAGTCATATATACATTTGAAATCAGTGCAGAACCTGACAGCAAAAGCCCTATCAAGTAGGTTTTATTTCGAAACTCAGATACACAAGAGTGTCCTTACTGATTTAGCATTGGATGAGTATTAATTATTTTAGCCTAATACTAGGCTAAATATTAGAAGTAGCAGGGATACAGTAGTAAATACAGTACAACAAAGAACAAACTTATCTGTCTGATATTCCCACACAGACAACAAATGGAGAATGTTCTATAATGTCTACACCGAATATCAGTAAACTGCACTTCTCTGCATTCAATCTATCTGCCTAAGATAAATAGGGCAGAGGCCTGAGATTGGGTTCTGGATTCTTATAAGACTTCAAAGCATAAAGAGATAGCTGAACATAGTATATTTTTTACCTCTATGCAGCAAATACATAGCATTTTCACTTTTTACCCACATTTTAAGTGTTCTGAGGAACTTGCCATGCATGTCTCCTCAGGACTTTTCAGAAAACATTAAATATATATATATATATATAAAAGCAGCTATATATATATTAAAGCTATATAGTAAAAAAAAAAAAGCTATATACATGTAGTAAAAGCTACTAATATTTTTAGCCAATTTTAATAACCAATTCTAAAAATATATTTTTTATTAATGCATTTAATACGAAGTTTATTTAAAGGCCTGTTTGCCAGAAAAAACACTAGAGTACCTTAAAATCATTTGCCACTACTTTGTACTAACATTTGAGTGCCATACAGGTGAAAAATTTCTGTGCTGTGCATTTTTCACTTTCTTCTCCTTTCAGAGGTAGCATCTCAGTCTAATTTGGCCATAAAATGCACTGATTGTGGAAGACTGTTTTTCTGGTAACGTGGTGGATTCTTCAGCAGTTGCAAATAGTAGTATTTCAGGAATTTGAAAAGACCAGAGGAACCTGCCAACAAACAGTTTGTTTTGACAGCTGGCTGCAGTCACCAAGCCTGGAAGGTGTCCTAGAGCTGAGGGATGACCTCAGAAAGTCATTGGCCCTATCCCAGTGGCCCAAGGTAGGATCAGGTATAGCAGTGTTACTCATTTCTGACATTTGTTTAAGTTTTTCTTAAAGTGTCTCTTCTCTCATGGAGAAGATGCCAGGATCTCCCCAGGAAACTCATTCATTTGCTTTGCTACTCTCATGGTTAGAAAGTATTTCATAGTAGTCAACCCAAGTTTCCTTTCTAACTTTCTGTCTGCCACACCCATGAGGAATAAATTGTTCTTCTTTGCAGCAGTTATGGAATACATTTGAAGATTCAAAAAACATTTTGTCTTAGTCCTTTTCTAGACTAAACAGTAGTATCCTCTCAGCTCTTTTCTTGAAGGCCGTTTTCCCCAGATCTCTGATCATTCATGCTGCCATTCTCTGGATTCTTTCCATTTGAGCATGTTTTTCTCAACATTGCTAAGTAGCACTCCAGTGTTAAGCTCAATGCAAAATACATTTCTATTGTTGAAGGCCATATGGAATCATAGAATCATAGAATGATTTGGGTTGGAAGGGACCTTAAAGATCATCTAGTCCCTGTTTATCATAGCAAGGTCTTTGTCTCTTGAGCAATGCCATGAAACTGTTGACTCACAGTCAGTTTGTGAACTTAATCCTCTTCTGCAGATCTGACATCCAGCCAGTTATTTCTCAGTCTGCTTTTGTGCAAGTGATTATTCATGCCAAGTGCAATGTCTTGTTTTCCTCTATTTGATTGAATTAATGATTATGACTGCTCGAGTTGCTAAGGGAAATAAAGGACCACAGTCTGTACTTTAAGTGTACAAGTATTAGCCCCCTAAGTCTTGATCTTGTAAGACCAGCACTGAGACGTCATGTTTGGGTTCTCTTGCCATGCTCCTACGGGAGAAGAACCTTGCCCAGTACTTCTCATTGGTAGGGCATGCTTTACACAGTATTAGAAATAACACTTAATTTACACCCCTTATTTCTGGAAGTGTGTACTGTCTAGAAAATATTTCTTGCTCTGTGTTCTTCAGAGGTTTCAATTAGAACTTATGTTTTTCTCCTCCTGACTCAATGCCTTTCCTTTGGCTAACAGATACCAAATGCCAAGACTGGAAATATACAGGTTGATGTAATAGCTGTACCTTGTTACGGCAGATTATTTCCCCTCCTGTCATTTCATGTCCAAACTGACATTTCATCTGGTTGATCCAGTTTAAGAGTCCCCCTCACATTAATTAGTGAGATCATACAATTTTGTGGGAGGTTGAGTGTATTCGAGCACTATTTTTGTGCATTGGTACCATGAAGTTTTTAATTTATAATGAAAAATCAGAGTCATAGAATAATTTAGGTTGAAAAAGACCTCAAGACAAACTGTTAACCTGGGATTTTCAAGTACATCATTAAAATATGTCACTAAGTACCACATTTGCATGTTTTTTAAATGCCTTCAGGGATGGTATTCCACCACCTCCCTGGGCAGCCTGTTCCAATGACTGACCACCTTTTCAGTGAAGACATTTTTTCTAACATCCAATCTAAACCTCCCCTGGCATAACTTGAGGCTGTTTTCTCTTGTCCTGTAAGTAGCTATTTGGCACAAGAGATCTGCCCCCACCTGCCTACAACCTCCTGTCAGGTAGCTGTAGAGAGCAATAAGATCCTCCCTGTGTCTCCTCCTCTCCAGACTAAACAACCCCAGCTCCCTCAGCCACTCCTCATAAGACCTGTGTTCCAGCCCCAGCACCAGCCCCCTGCCCGTCTCTGGACATGCTGCAGCCCCTCTGCGTCCCCCTGACAGTGAGGGGCCCAACCTGAACTTCGAGGTGTGGCCTCACCAGTGGCCAGTACAGGGGGACGGCACTGCCCTGGCCCTGCTGGCCACGCTGTTCCCGGCACCAGCCAGGATGCTGCTGGCCTCCTTGGCCACCTGGGCACACGGGGGGCTCATGCCCAGCCGGCTGCCGACCAGCCCCCCCAGGCCCTTTCCCCCCAGGCAGTTCCCAGCCCCCTGCCCCCAGCCCGCAGCGCTGCGGGGGCTGGTGTGACCCACGGGCAGGACCCGGCACTGAGCCTGGTTGAACCTCACACAACTGGCCTGGGCCCATCGCTCCAGCCTGCCCAGACCCCTCTGCAGAGCCTCCTGCCCTACAGCAGATCAACGTTCCCCACAGCTGGGTGTCACCTGCAAACTTACTGAGGGGGCACTCAAATCCCTTGTTTAAGCTAGCTGAATAATATTTATTCTATATCCCCACTGTTTTTACTTCCTTTTATGCATGAGTATGAGTGCCTGTGTGGATGGATGGGAATGGGTCTAACAGAAGAGAACATGTTCTGTCTGAATTTAAACAGCGAAACATACAGCAGTGCAAACGCCCATCTTTCCCTGGTTTAAGAGATCCATTATTCAAGCTCCTCGTTCTTTACATTATTGACAATTTGATTTTAATGGTGATTCTTGCAGAGAGAGGATGACCTTTGTGATGGTCAAAATTGGTTTGTCCATCTTTTTTATTTCAAATGGGATAAACTTTGCTTAATACTTAAACTAAACAACAAAGTTACTTTAATTATATGTATCTACACACACATATATATGTACATCTATGTACCTATATCTATGTATGTATCTCTATATACATGTGCATCATCTTTCATTCACACTCACTCCAGAACCTCCTAGCTGAAACATGAACAAAGTCAAATCATTGCCAGAATGGCTATTCTCATAACTGTTTAAAAATGAAAAGAGTAGAAACTCCATCTTAGAAAGTATTAGAATAATTTTCTTAAATATGCATAGTCCCTATGCTAAAGTGACAGACACATTAGTAGTCCTAGCTTAGCTCTTAATGAATAGATGTCAAAAATCATGTAATTTATGTTACTCCTGACAGCATTAATATGAATGCACTGGTTCTACAAACTGCCTTGCCTAAGTTCACAATGCCACCCATGTGGAAAGCAAAGAAATACCAGTACTTCTAACCATACATGTTTACACTCTACAGCTAAACACTTAATTGTAAGGACATGATGGAAGTGATCCAGCTTGGAAATTAAATGTTACATTAATGTTGTTAAAGCTATGCACCTCCCTCCCTTGTAGGTTTGAAGAATGCAAGCTTCACTGAAATTCAGATACAGAACAGAGTAGAAGACAACATATGAACGATCCAGTGCATCCACTCTTTAAGAAAAATTATTTCCAAAGGCAACCGCTAAATTTGTTAGGCTTTAAATTAAACTTGAGAAAGAAGCTGCACACAAATTCTGCATGTGTACAGTAACGCAGGAAGTTCTGGGAAGGTCTATATGTGATGTACATTTTTTGCATTTTCTTAGATGGAACTCTAGGTTTACTGCTGTGTCAAGGCTCAGGGATATAATTGACAGCATTTAACAATTACCAAGCTCATTGCCATGCATTTGCCTCAATTCATATAGAACTCTCAACCCATATTTGGGCTTGATTACCGTGCTAGGGTCCACCTTGGACTGTTGCTAGTAGTTAGGATGAGGTGGGTCTGTTTCAACTGAGGAAAGTTAAGCTAGAAGATATAGATTTTGTGTAAGATTTCACATGAGGTATAGTTCATTTATATCAGCCCACTGAACCCACAAGGGGTTACTGATACTGACACAGTTTAGCATTAGAAAGACAAAACCCCAGCTTTTAAGAGAGTGCAAAACACTTTTGATTACTTACCGGGACTGAAATTATTGATTACTTTATTAAGCTAGGTGCTTGTAGGCAAAGGGCAGGGTAAAGGGAGGAAACAACGGAGAAAAAGAAGGGACAGGTGAACAGAGATCTTAAGCTGAGCTGTACTCAGGCAGACTAGGCATAATAGCTACTTCTATTTTTATACATGCATACAGCCTCATACGTTGTGAATCCAAGTGTGTGTGTTTAGAGACAATATACTTCATCTGTTATTTTTACTTGTCGCAGAGGATATTTGGTCTTGGTTCTGTAATGGTTAGTGCAATTTCTTCAGTTATTTTAGCTGGGAACGGTATTAAAGTTTCATTTGTTGTTTATGAATAGCTACCATCTTGCTTTAGAAAACCAAAGTTCTTGTGGTATGCAAATTTCTGGAAAGGTATGTGATATCACTTCTAAGTGACCATATTATAAAGCCTTTTATGATTGTCAGTAGCGTTGTTATGAATCTATTTTGCATAATAATTAAATAGTATCACTCCAACCCTGAGAAGTCATAGACCTTTTGTCATCATTAGACAAAATCAGGCTGAGTGTAAACACAGCCTAGTTTCCTCCATGTTTTTGTATTTGTATGCAGCAATTGTCAGCGTGTCAGCAGTGGACGGTGATAAAGTGCATTTTTCTGCTTGGGTGGTTAGCCCTTTCATTTTTACAAGTGACAAAATAAAAATCTGTTGAAGAGTGAGCATGCTGCTTTCACTGTGTCATCTCAGCCCCGCGGGTCATTTTATTATAAAAATGTAAAAATCCAGTCAATTTTATTTAATCAGCTGAAAAGGAAAAGTGTTTCCAGGTCATTAATCAAGTGCTCCTTCTCTGTGGGACTTGTCTCTTCAGAAACTGCCATCTGAATCATTAATAAAGCTGAAAAGATTTTGTGCCAGCAGGTTTTTGAGAAACCTAGATGTTATCAATATAACCAGAGTAAAGTAATTTGAGGTCAACAAATAAAGCTTTATATATTCATTGCTTCAAAGGCTGCATCTTGCCTATTAAAAACAATTAGTTATTTATTTAAAAAGCATTTAATTGCTGAAAAATATACAACTGTTCAGAAGGTATTTGATTATATAATCCATAATTATATATTTTCTTTAATGTTACCTAACCATATATTTACAGTAAAGTTTTATGTGAATTGATCAAAACATAATGAGACAGTAAGAAGAGATAATTACTACTGTATCTCTAATAATAGTGATAGTAATTAAACCACAGAGGACTACATTCAAATAATGTCAAGCCTGAGACTTAAACCTGTATTAACAAAGACGTTGAAGGCACTTACTGCATTGTTAACACATTCAGCTCCACACACCTCAGTGCAGCAGCTTGTCCTGCCTGTGGCCAAATCTCTGTGTACCTTTTGTGGCAGGCAAAACACTTTCTTGTGTGTCTTGAAGAAGAAGAGGAAGAGAAGCGTTTCTATCCCACCTGATGGGCAACGCAAAACCCTTATAAAATGTTGGGGTCAATAGCTTAAAAGGAGAGGTAGAGTGCAGTGTGGAATAAGCATGACTGCAGGAATTAGGGCTCTCCTATGGGCTTCATGTTCTCACCTGGTTTGGGAGACCGAGCTCTAATTCCCTGTCCTTTCAGCAGTTTCTGTGGAGAGAGACTAGTACCACAGGAGCAAACTGAGATTAAGGGATGAATAGCCCAATGTTTAAAGTTTTCACTTTGCATGGGGAGTGAAGATTCAGGTTTCTGCTTCTTATCAAAGAGCACAAGCATTTCAATCCAGGCTCCTGACTACTGCCTGGTCAAGACTGGTTTCTTTTCCCCAGACTTCCCCTGAAAACTGTTCTTTTAGGTATGACAAATCTCAGTACATTAAGTGAAAAACCTTTTCTGCCAAGAACTTCCTCTTTGGTCTACTTATGAATACCCTGTTATGTTTGCATTTACACCAAAGGGTTTTGGAGTTAGGAAGATGAGAGGTGCTCGGTTGATTTATTTTATTTGGTTTGCATTTCATTTTTTGTAATAAATTAGATTGCTCCCAATGAATAGATTAACTACCATGTCCTAATTACCTCTAATTTTTTGATACATAAGAAATTAATTTTACTTTCTAAAAGTGCTAAAATTATAATTTCAAAACCAACATAAATCCATTTCTATTCAGGAAGGCAACAGTTCAAAGTATACTTACATAGGTGTGCTTCAACTCATGCATATTCTAAGCTGAAAAAATTAACATAAAAAATGGATCCCTGATTTTTATCTGATACTTTAAAGATCTCTTTACTCTCATACACAGTATCTTATAGGTGAATTAAGATGATTTCTTCACAGTGCAAGTTCATGGGCTGCTACAATGTAATACTGAATTCACATGTCTATCAATATAATTCAGGTTGTGTTTTATTCTTCTGAACAGAATGCACATAACAGCTAACTACCATCATCTTCATTATGTATTGTAGACTATGACAACTCCTCCTAGACTGTCTTGTAGCTCTACAGCAAGATTACAAAGTGTAAATTCTTCATAATACTGGGGATGTCCTTGCTTACATTGGACTTTGCTTAATGTGGGCAATGCTTACATTGACATAACTGCAAGAAACTTGGCACACAGGTTTGCAACAGGCCACCAAAGAGTCAGAATCTAATTGTATTTACACTAGTTCAATTCACTTAGAGTTACTTGTTTGTACCTGTGTAACGGAGTGAAAAAGAGCCTGCAGGTCAACAGCAGCAGTAATTACTTGTCCACTAGGAACTGAACTGAGGCCACCAATTCATTTCACACAGTTGACCAAACAGTCATTGGATGGTAATGACGCCTTGTCCTGAGCAACTCAAGCTATTCATAACAGGAATTTAGTAGTAGAGGGCTTCAGAGTCCATTTACCAATCCCCAGGACTCAATGGCTCATGAGACTGGTAATGTGTTATGAAGTCCCGCACCATCACAAAGTTACAGTTTTAAGTGTGTGTGGGCTTTTTTTTCCTCTCCCTGTAGAAAATTGCCTAAGGTGCCCTACTAGCTTTGGGAGAGTATCTTTCCCCTGCTATGATAATTTGAGATGTGGCAGAATTCTGTGATTCAAGGCAGGTTTCGCTCTTTTTTCTTTTGTATGTTATTTTATCTTCAAATAAAATTTCAGAGTTTTAGTCTTAATATAGACTAATAGTGATAATTGTTATCTAAAAAGAAAAAAATAAAAGGAGCTATATAAATAATCTCATTTTATCACTTGATTTGCTCCAAAATCACCACTACCATAATTAGTCTATTTTAAGAAAAAAATATCTATGAAATTTTGTTTGAAGGTAAACGAATATAGGGAAAAGGCTGTTTTGAATCAAAAAGCTCTGCCAAATCCTAAATTATCACAGCAGGAGTACAGATGGTATAACAATGATACAACAGCTACCAGAGAAGCATAGTCCTGGTACAAATTAAAATTCCTACAATTTTTCTGTAATAGATGTAGTAATTTTTCAGTAATTGTTATTAATTATTTTTGGCAAGAAAGTTTCAATAATTCTCCTTCAAAAATGTCAGTTCCCCTTAATATAAATCTTTCAGAACTCATTTCCACACATGCAGATACTTTTCACATCCGAAAGCCAGAGACCTGCAGTTGTAAAATAGATTAATCAGGGATTAGAAAATGTGGAATGATTTCAAATTCACTCAATTTTTGGTTTTACATCATTATACAGACCTTTAATTAGCCTGTAAACTTGCTGGCAAGCTGGTTTGTGAACAATAAATCCAAAGAAATAGAGAAAATAGGCTGATTTGTTAAAAAACCATGATTATATTCACTTATGTATAAAGCTGAAGATCCTGCATATACAGACTCTTACGGGACTACCATAATAACAGACATCTAGATGACGTATGTATTGAACAAGCATTCAATTAAGTACTTCAGAATTTGGCTTTTATACTTCAACAAACATTTTTGGCATATTTTAACTTTTTGTTGGTCTTTAATGTCAGAAATGTGAAGCTATTTCTCCTCCTATCTCATTTTCATTCAATACCTTTGCCAAAATAAAATGTATTATCTTTACATCTTTTGTTACTACAGTGAGCAGGTTATTATTCTCCCATGTGGCATGGGACTTCACACTGAAACTGGACTCTTTTGGTCACTTCATACTAAATTTCTCGCCTTCATTACTTTTTGTAGAATTGTATGTTTCTGCAGGTTGCAATTAATTTACTTTTAAAAATTTCTAAATGCATCTCAACACCACTCTTTTAGATGAGTAATTTATTCTCCCTAGAGCCTACTGATAAGATTTTCCCACCTTCATTCTGCTAGGGTGAGCCAACTACACTATTTTACCATTTCCTTCTGAGAAGATATCTTGCACCTCCTTTAGTTTACTCTTTTTTTTTTTTTTTTTTTTTTTTTTTTACCCCATCCTCCTTCTCCTCCCCCAGGTCTGAGTGACTAGAATTTGCCCAGCATTTCAGATGAAGCCACATCCAATCCTTAGAAACTGTTTTTACTAATTACTATGTTTTCTATAATTGTGTAGAACTTTTCATCTCACTCTATATTTCTTTCAGTACAATCATCACCATCTCCCTTGCTTACAGCCAGAGCTCTTCTACTGATTTCAATCTACTGCTTAACTATTGATTTCTCCTCTAACATGGCAGCAAATGCTTGACTGAAATTCAGATAGATAAGACCAACTAGAGGTAACTTTACTGATGACAGATATCAGCTGATTGATCCAAGATGCATTTTTATCCCTTTTACTTTTCAGTACCCTGGAACACGTCCTGGAATAAGTACTTTTCTTACGTGTTTTGAAGTCTTATAAAAATCACTCCATTTTATTTTGAAGTATGCCTGGTTTTTATGTTTCCTGACTCAGTTGCTTTGTAGGAAAACAAACATATATATTATGCGCTTGGTTAAATGTGTAATATAAACAGCTCCAGCATGCAAGATGAAGCATAATACAAGGGCTGCTAAGACAGGTTACACTGACTTTTTGCTATATGTTCTGCATGCTGTATTCCTATAACCTTTGACCATGTACATTGATTTGTATCTGCACTTTATTTTTTTAACATGAGCATCTACCATACAAAGAATATCTGCAGTACACACTGACAAAGTGGAAGAGGCCCTTAAAAGTATTGTAGGTGTCTTTAAGAATTAATTTCTTAGCTTTCTCCTTTGGTAAGTAACTACTACCTCTCTCAATAAAATACATATTAATGATTTTACCTTATATATTCTATACCTCTGCAGTTTGAGCTGTTTTAGGATTACTCAGTTTCCTGAAAGTTTTGGTTCCTGAAAAATACAGATAGAGAGAAACCCTGTATTTTTACTGTAGTAAAGGTATCATGAAGCTATGATGTCTCACTGAAATTCATAAAAGTATGAATAATTTTTTGACTGCAGTTTTAGAAGTTGATGTGAAATAGCCTATTGACATCTGAATGCCCTTTCCCCCTGCCTTTTAGTATATTGGGCTTTGAGAAAACTAAGAATGTTATGTATCTTTTCTTTAGGATAGATACCATGGAACTGATGTTCTGTAAGCATCAAGGTGTTGGTTTTTTGCAATTAGGAGACCAGTTAGTGAATTTTCTGTTGTGAATTTTTTAGCAACTTACATTGGAGTTGTGAATATTCATGGGTTTTCTGAAAACCAACCTTACCCTTCTATGGAGTTTTTCTTCTGCTTTTTCACTCCTCATTCCTCCCTTCTAGCCCAATGCAGCAGAAATATGAGACATGCTCTTCATATAATACCAAACATTTAATATTATACTAATTATAAATATAACACTATATATATTTATATTATATAAATATAATATAATACTAAATATATATATAATATAAATAAAACGACCTCCTAGTAGCAAATCCAGAGATGCAAAAGGTATCATGCACTTTCTGTGAGTCTGAATTCTCTCTGAAAGTATGAGAAGTATACAGCTTGTTAGAAAACAACTCCTATTTTTCTCTGCTCTGTGGTATAACACTGACTTGACAGGAAAAAAACCAAATCCCTCACCACAGATTTACCTTTTAAAAATTATTCTTTTTGTTCTTCAGCACCAGTTCTTTGAGGAACAAATTTTATGAGCTGTTGCCTTCAGCTTTTGTGAAGAAGCAACTCCTTATGTGCAAGTCATGACAGTGCAGGGAGTGCAGATATAAGGGGAGCACTATTGCTTTTTTCCACGCATTTACAGGAAAGACTTCATTGATGTGACAGTGAAATGGTTTTACTTTAAGAGCAACAAGCTATGTGCTAAGAAATTGTGAAGATGCCCTATTGGTGCATTAAATAACACCTAAATAGCTAATAATGGGAAAAGAAAAAATGGTCTTGAAGGTCAGTTGTAATAGCTACAAGTTGGCAGTTTGAACAGACACTCAGTGACTGCACCCAGGAATAGGACCTCTGGATAGTGTGAATCCTCACTTGTGGTCTTACCCAAACAGAAAGGCTTCCATTACAGCATGAATGCAGCTGAATGTTAAAATACCTGACAAATTCACTGCTAATGTTCATTTAGTTTAGCATGGTTAGGAAGCTGAAAAACAGCTTCCTATTCTTTTGCATACACATAAGTAGTTGTTTAGTGAACTGTAGTGCTTTATAGGATGACAAAAATATAAAACCAGAACACATATATAATAATAATAATGTAATGGCTTTTGTCTTGCTATCAGCTTTTCCATTTACACGCATGGAGCACTTGTTCTGAAAAACTGTTGCTGGCCCACTGAGTTGTTAGTGATCTTGGAGCTCCAGTTCTGACAAGTCTAATCACAAAAGGGAAGAGGTGTATTAAAAATACATTAATGCATAAAGCTATAAGATGCATGGAGACTTAAGGTTTTGCCAGAGCAGATTTTTGCATTTCATCTTCTATTTGTCATGCTGGTTCTTCAGTATGATAATGTTATAAACAGCAAATCATTACTATGTTTAGTTGGCTGCAGAGCTCTAAAAGCTGCCAGAAAATGGTATAGAGGTTATTCTTGTTTTGTTTCTGGGACAGAGAAAAGAAGAAAAAATACTTGCCTTTACAACAGCATTTTTTTTTTTTGTATGGTGACCACTTAAAATGAGAGATGGTTTTATGAAAAACGGAGTAACATTTCTTTTGGTTTTGCAATCTAGCATTCTACAATCACTATATTAATGATGAAATATAAATAATTTCTAAAAAAAAATCTTAGAATATGCATAGTATTAATTAGATGTATTTCAGGCCATTGCTGCTTCTTTATTCCCAAAGTAGAATAGTTTATTATTTATCAATAAAGTATGCTTGTGTGTATGGTATATAATTTCTCCAATTCCCCAATATATTTATCAATTATTTTGACCATTCTTTATGCTTTGTTGTGTTCTGACTGACAAATGCTTTTTTTCTCCAATATATTTATACCTTATAAGAATAAATCTCTTCTGCTGTGTCAGGTCAGGTTGTGAAGCTCTTCTATGGACAGCTGTGTTTGCCACAGAAATTTTATTGCACAAAACAAGTAATAAGCATTGTAATTTTTTTATGGGCAGTGTATTTACCATCAGTACTTATTTCATATGTCATTATATTATGTAAACCATTGGTTGGCAACTATAAGTAATAATGGATCTCTTAATATCTGAAAACATGAAAGCAAACATTTCAGTTTACGGGAATCATAGGTGAATATGTGACAAAAGTAGATCCTCTCTCTATGACCAGATCTGTCACAGGTTAGCATGATTTTCAATCACTTTTTTCCCCAAATTGATGTTCTGATAGAATCCACAGTGCTGTTTATCCAGCTGAATATAGACTAGATGTTATGCAGAAAAGTGGGATCTGGCTTTTTGATCTCAAATGTAACTTAATGCATTTGGAAAAATGGAGTTCTGTTTTCCAGATTATTTGTAAATGTCCAGGCACTTGAATTGTAGAGTGTACAATAGAGGTGAGACAAATCTCATGACAAAACTTGGAGGCATTAATCAATGAAAGGAGTATTGGCATCACTGTTTATGCTCTTGTAACTTGTGAAGAAATATCCTCATTTCATCAAAATGATTTACTGTAGCCTCTGTCCCCACTGTGGATGAACCAAAACAAAACAAGGATTAACTCAGATCAAGGCTTGTATTTTACAAAAACCCAACCAAACACCTAATAGTCTCTTTTAACACTAGGAAGGTTGGAATAAGGAAGATAACTAAAGGCTCTCCTGGAGCCTTGCCAGCTAAACTAGAAGTGGTATGAGGTGCTTGTGCATCCCTTGAAAAGCGGAAATGCAGGATTGCAAACATGAATGAAGGGCTCACTCTGGACGCCAGTTATTAGAATAGTGCTCCTATCATGGCACTCTGCTGAAGAAAAGTGTGTTTCACACAAAAGCATATCATTGCAAAAGCAAACTGTCAGTGTTCAGTGCAAAGCAGACTTTTGCTTTGGTCAGAAAGAGTTTCTCATTTTCTCACATTGAGTCCTAACATTTTCGGTAGCACAATATTTAATATTTCTCTACTCACAGGTAATTTTTGAACATTTTTTCCCTGCAAAATATTGTTTTATTCCTGATTAATATGTTTACTTTTCTTCTTCTACATTTTATTTATTTTATTTCTACATAGCATCCTCACATCCCTCTTGTATATCACATTAGTGCATGATTGCTTTGTTGTCTGTATTGTTTTGCACTTTGTTTATTTGTCATATTGAAAGATTCAGTGATAAAGAAAAAATCTATTACTGAGAAAGTCTACTCTGTTTGGGAAAGGTTCTCTGTGATTTCCCACCTAATACCCATGAGAGATCAGGTACCAGTGAAAGTATTAAGTTGTTAGACAACAGCTTTTTCTTTTGGAAATAATGAAATAACTCTAACATGCTCCCCTCCTCATGGAAAATCTACTGAGGAATAAAAACTCCTTTTGAATAAAGTATTGCAGTTGACATGGATCATGGCTTATTCTCAGAAAGAGGATTTTATGCCCCAGTCTGTAAAGTAATAGAATATTGAACACCCTTCAACAAAGCACAGAATTTATAATTTGGCCTAGTTCATTCCTTTGTAGTTTAAACACATTTTTTAAAGCCATTTATTTTGCCAAGTCTTGTAGTACTAATTATGTCAGGAGCATGATGGTAACCATTCCCACCTTTCTTTAAGATTTAAAGACAAAGGAACCAGCAATTTTTTTGAGATAAGTTTTATCTCGTTGTTAGAAAAAAATGGTTGCTTTGGAGATCATAGTAAGAAACAAACCTTAATAAAGCCCAGTTGAAGTAAGTCCCCAGAAGTTTACCCAATTTGCTTTCCAGAAGCACTTTTTCTTCCTAAACGACAAAGCTATTGGTCTCTTCCTCTTAAGTTAGGCAGAAATAGATACGTTGTGGCTTCCATGTGTATGTCTGATGTCTTATTCAGTAAGCTACTGCACAGGAGAGGCTTTTATAAGGTGTGTGCACTTGTGTGGGCATAACAGTCCAATACTTCAGTGCTTTCTTAAAGTCCTGAAAGTTCAGATAAATTATAGGAAAGAAAGGATATACATTCTATGCCCTTTGCAATTATACTGATTTACCATACCTTCTGAAATTCATGAAACATAATATGGTCTGGCCAGACCTCAGGGGAATATTCTTTCTCTTACCACTTCAAAGAGGACAATCTCATTTCAAACCACCTTGGTCCTTCACTGTAAAAAAGACTTTCAGAAAACTTGCATTGTATCAGTGATACACTCCAAGGTTGGTCTGAGAGTTTGCAAATCCAGTTTAAGAAGCAAGGCTAAGCATTTGAGAAAACTAGCCCTGTGGGCAAGCTCTCTTCTCTTACCCAACACCATAAGTTATTGTGTTTAGTCACTCCCAGCAATAAGGCACTGAAGGCGTACTGCCTGACATCCCACTGCCTGACAACAGAAGAAAAGAACAGCTCTCCCCTAACAGCTCATCCCCTGCCATCACATGGTATTTTATTGAAACACAGGACTTGCAATGCATCTCAACAGAATTCTGCTGCAACTTCCTCTCTTGCCATCTAGCTGATGCTTTGTTATCTAAATTATTAAAACAATATAATTGTTATAATTAATTAGGATTTCATTATAATAAGCAATATATATATATAAAATATACGCAGCAGGATTATTGCCAGAGATTGATCACATCTGCTGTGGCACAGATTCAGACAGCACCTGTTAAAAATCATAGTGATGTTGGTATAGGGCAATGCTTGCATGGGGAAGGAAATTTCTCAGACAGGCTGGTTGGTTGTGGAGCAGATGGTCATGGGGGTCTCCACAGTAAGAGTCCTTACCTCGATCAGGTGATAATCTCTAGACTTTTTTCTGATCAGGTCTTTAAACATTTCTGGCCTGTGGTCCTGCATGACCACTCAAGCACTTGCATGGTTTGTCTTTACTGGCTACTATAAATTACATACGAAACATCTTGTTACCTTAACATTGTACAAAATGCTGTCCTATGTGATCGCTTCTATATCAGCATGAACATTTTTTACTGAATAATCACAAGTGTCTCCTCTGGGTACAGTTTGTCCTATTCTGCATTGGGAGACACCTGGGGAGTCTCTGTCTCAAGTAAAAGACGCGTATCTTGGGGATACATATTAGCAGCATATAGACAAATCATTTACCTGCTCCATGAATTCAGATGTAGCCTTTTATGTGCTGTTTTTTTACATAATGTTGCTATTGTTTTTGTTTCTTTTTGATTATCATTAGTTTGAATTTTAATACTGGAGGCTCTTCAGACTGATTATGCTGTGGACACCTTAGGATGTCGATCATCTCCTCAGGCAGCCTGGTGTATACCAGGGAGCCAAGAGGAAATACCTTGATTGTAAAGTTATCCAGATTATTTTCAAATAATTACAAGAAAATAAAGCAGTGAACTCATTCTCAAATGCAAAACAGCAATGTTATTGTTATGCTGATTTACAAAGACACTGTATTTCTTGTTAATGTCTTATTATTTTATTTGTTCATTTTTTTCAGATACATCTGTATTTCCTTCAGTGACGTTTTGTCTTTTATATTAGATACTTATACATTCTCTGAAAATGTAAATACCATGCACTCTTCAGACTCCTGTCACTTACTAAGTTAAAAAACCTATTCAAATTCAATAA
Source organism: Falco peregrinus (assembly GCF_023634155.1). Taxonomy (NCBI): domain Eukaryota; kingdom Metazoa; phylum Chordata; class Aves; order Falconiformes; family Falconidae; genus Falco; species Falco peregrinus. Next base: position 67,331,521 of record NC_073739.1, read on the forward strand.
CATTTCTGAAAATTGAACATCTTACAATAATCCTATAAAATATAAACCAATCAGTCTATGAGTAGATTTTTTTTTTGTTTTATCTCCAATGATATGGTTTTAGATTTTGGAACTCAGCTATGAACCATGGATGGGATTGCATGCTATATTTTCCCCTTCTACCTTTCCAAAAGTTTCCCAAACCCCAGTGCTATTCAAGATTTTTAGGTCTTTCAACTCATCTTTTGTTCCAGACTTTAGATGAGCCAAATCAGATTGGAAAATAGGTTGCAGGATTTTGAACATGAACTATGTGTATGTTCTTGCTTTTCAAGATATAGCTGTTTACTGTTGTTTTCTGAAAAGACTTTTACGAAGGGCAGTGTTCACCAAAACCTCATATTATATTGAGGCATCCTCACATTATTATTTCACATTATTATTTATGTAGCTTAATATAAAATTGAGGCTTAGTTCTCTGAATGTTGTAATTACAAAAGAAAATCTAAAAATAATCAAAAAGTTGGGTGTATAAGTGAACTGTCCCCACATTACTATTCACCTTCGTTTCCTCAGTTGTTATTGCTTATATATCTTTTAAAATATCTTTTTTCTCCAATACATGGAGCTATCTACACTGAAGACAGGTTAATTGGAGAGGAAAGTCATTCGTGCTATGAATGTGTGGAGCTGTTGGCCAAGTGCTACAGCACAGAATTAGCATGAACTGGATTGCTTAACTATAACATTTTCCAGTGAATAACACTTAATGTCATCTGTGATGGGAAGCAGTAATGACCAGAAAAATGGAAAAATCCAGACTGAATTTTTTTTTAAATTTGCAAACAACTTTTTTTTTTTTTTTTTTTTTTTTTTTTGACAATGCAAATCCCTCAAGTCTCCCAACTTAGGAAGCCATATTCAATTTTACACCAAACCCCTCTATTGCTAGGTCATTTACATATGTACACAAATCAGTTGCTCCTCATGAGTTCTTTTTGTTGTAGAGGCCAATCTTATATTGTAGAAGTACTTGAATCTTAAATGTACATTGTGGCACCATACAATGACATTGTCATGGCCTTAGTCATACAGTCTTCATTGTTATTGTACAGTTAACTTGCCAGTTCATGTAACACACTGCTAATCTCTGTGAGTTAAGGGCCACATCCAAAGCCAAGTGATATAAATGGCAGTCTTGTGGTTGTTGACTTTAATATGTGTTAGATCAGGCCTTAATAAAATAAAAGCTCAGTATTCACATTTGTAGCTACTGGCTTTGCTGTGTATTTAACAGAAGAAGCACTTAGTGCATGATAGCATAACAGATGATAAGAGGGTGACAGATTTATACTAATCAGTATGTAGGGTTTTTTCTAAATTCAGGAACTCAGAATAAAAGCGTACACTATTATCTTTTTTTAAACTGTGGAAGAGTTGAGAAAAACTGATGGAGGTACAAATAATGATTCTAATAATATAATACAATAGTGCTTAAAGGATGCTCTTAGTGTTAACAAAATATAAAAGTATATTATAGTTTTGACTGCAGTAACACTGTGTCTCTCCACCAAAATAACAATAAACAGAAGCATGTTTTTCTAGGAATACACAGCAATAGTATTCATATGTTAAAATATAGTTTCAGACAGAAAAGGAAGTGTTACCAACAGTCACAGTCTGTAGGTGCATGGGAAAAGGGGCTTGAGTTAGTGTATGAGGAAAGCCAAAAATCAGAATGCTTTGGGGGTCTCACATGAAGGTCAGATGCACTGAGTGTGTAATAAGCGGGAGGCAATGCAGGAGCCATTATCTTCCCCCTGACAAGAGAGCAGCTCACTGACCTCACATGTTGACAAATGGAGAGGAAAACTCTGCTCTGAGATGTAAATTCTCCACACAGGTCCCTCATGAATATCTTGTCTCTGGAATTCAAGCCAGTGACCTGGAAAACAAGGTTCCTCCCCAATCAAAATGACAGGCAGAGCTGGTTTCTTGTTAGGAAGACTACTAGATGTGTAAAAAAATTATGATTTCTGAGGAGAAAAAAAAAAAAAAAAAGCTGTCACACAGAGCAAAACACTACTTTCAAATGGTCCTCTGCAGCTCCCTTGAATGGCAGCTGTAAAGAATTCAGTTGTGTGTATGACACACTGCAACGCAGGATGGAAGTTCTGTTGGGGAGCAAAAATGAATAGAAAGTTTCAATTCAAATACTCTTTTCAGAATATTTGAATATCTGTCATTCTTTATAACCTAAAGGTTAATTCTTGAAAAGAATTTCCATTAGTAACACAAATTGCAACCTTGTCAAATCTTCTTATGTAATGCATCAAGGCTGAAAGACATACTCTGCAAAACCGTACTATTAAATACATAACCTTGGTTCATAGTGAATTTATACTTCTAGCAGTTTCCATGATTTGTCAGTTATTTGTTTAAGATTTTATGGTTTTGTATATGTACTTGTATCAGCATGCAGAGAATATTTTGTAAACTTTTCTATACTCTTTTTGCATAGATATGTTCTGTTGTTATACATATATATATCTTTATTTCATATATAGTAATTGAGCAAAATGATTCCATTGCCCTCACACAAGACAAGTGTCTGTCTAAGAAATACTCTTCCATATGAGAGGCCTGTCTTTTCTCATGCTGTGCATGTATGCCTACTTTATATCAGGATCTCCATATTTATATTTCTGTAGTTCTGATTTCTTGTAGAGGGAAAAAAACAATTAGGATTTTTCTTTCTGGATAACAGTTTAGCTCTTAATTCACCAACAGTCCTGAAGCAGACTTATATGCATGTTTTGATGAATTCTGTAATGCTTGGTATTAAAAAGTTGCCCAAATATGTCTGCATAAACTGCGTGCATGGTGAATGTAAACTTTTGCTTAACCATAAATAAAGGAGACTGACAGCCTAAAGGTACTGTGGTTCTCCAATTGACAACTTGATTTAATATTTTTTGTATATTTAAGACTACAGCAGTTCATTGTTTAAGTATATATGTGTGTTGTATACTGCGGCCAGGTTGGTTTTGGTATGAACACTTCAGACAAAGCCATTAAAAGTTTTGCAGAATTATGAAATAATTTGCTACTTATGCTAATAAAATTGGTTTTCCATAAAACATTTTCAAAAACTTTTGACTCCATTGTATGATGAATTTAAATAATTGTTTTTGTACTTCATCATGATCTCTTCCTGTATTTCATTCTGAGTTGTACCATGCACTGATCTGATGTTCACGCTCTTTCTGCTGCCTAGTACAATCTTTGTTAAACAGCATGGTTTGAATTTGCATGGAGACCTTAGACAGAATGAATATGTTAATAAGCTACAACCTCAGGTTGCACACTCAAATTACTATCAATTGTGCATGCAATTTTTCCAGGCTATTTGTTCTGAAAATAAGTACTAAATTATGCATTCAATGCAGCGTCATGTGTGAGTACAAAACAAGAACTTGCTCAAATATTTCCAAATGGGAACATTTGTGTGTGCAAATACAATGCAATTCAATTACTTGATGTGCCTAATTTAGCAATTTGAAAACAGGGAGACAAAAATCTTATCATGTTGGAGGGGAGAATCAAATGCTTCAAAGATAGGCAACTAAGCCTGCGACCTGAGCTGCCCTAGTGAGGGATATGTTGTCAAGAAACCATATTGCTCATAGCTGATGCTCATCCTCCTGCTGAAGGCTGTCTTCAAGCTCAGGCAGGTTTGTTAGGAGAATACACTTTGGTCACAATTCCAAGGTTACCTGGTACTGAAAAAAGTTCCAGTCTGTCCAAAAGACCACATGTGGGCAGTATATCTCTGTTGTTTTGGCTCTCCTCTTTCACGACCTTGGTTTCCATATCTACTTGTTCAACTACGTCAGTTCATTTTCTGGAGTAGCAGGTATGTGGTAAGACAAACTGACATGTAACAACAATACAGCGTGTATGTGATAGTATGTGTTTTCAATAGTCTATGACCCACACATATTCTTCAAATGTATAGCTCTACACTTTTACACTTTAGCTGCCAACCCTATATGCTTCATCTCATGTACTTCAAGGCACATTCTAGATACCATCAGTATTGTTCTAAGACACTGAAACTATCAAAGCTGTAAAGAAGCTCTCCCAAAATAAATTACACAAATGAACAGCAAAAAGCTACTCTCATTCCCTCTGCCAATCCCACACTTTCAGCATGATGGGAAATGAATGAAGGAGGTATGAGGAAGCCTTTGTATGGAGCAGACAGCTGTGGGAAAAAGAAGGATGATGTTTTTGCAACCAGTTGGATAACCTGGGAAGAAGACAAACATTCTGGATCTTCTGAGGCACGGTCATCAGGAAAGTTAACTTCTAGAAACAGAAGCAGCAGTTCCATATGTACACTGGCTAGATTGAAGTGATTTGAAGTGATAAAGTTGCAGAAGAATGTAACTTTTTATTCAATTACTGGAACCGGTTCTCATTGAAGGGCTTTGAATACTGGCTTCTCATGCAAAGCTGTGGACTCATTGCTGGCCACCTAAAGTGACCTTTTCACAATACTGGTTTGCCAAGCCATCTTTTCTCAGTGAGGGATAAATTGTCCTGACTTGTTATCACATCTGTGTTCCTGGATCAGTATTTCTAGTACAAGTCAGGAGCACACATCTGCACTGTGACTCTGAAGTCCCTATAGTGATGGTTCCTGGGCTGATTAAATCTGACCATACAGGTGGGATCTCATCTTCCCAGTTAAAGATGGCACTGGTCTGAAATGGACCTTAGGTTATATAAAGGTGTCTTGAGTACAGGGTGCAAAGTTGCTAAATTGGCTTGCATGGTGTGCAGATGGATAGCTTTGAAGAGCAGGGATATAGGCATCAAGCCAGAGATCACCCAGTCACAGTATGCGGTGATGACCAGTCTGGTCCTGGCTGCTCCAGCTGTGATGGTGTGCACAGAAGTCAGCTGAGATTCTGTGAGTCTGGAGACAAGTGTAAGTGCTAAAGTTTGAATATCTGCTGTTGAAAAATATATCTGCATTTGTTAAAGTTGGTAACTGTTTTTCATTGTTCAAAGAGAAGAGGAATTTTACCTGTACCCCAGAAAACTCTTCTAAATGAGTTTGCATAGAGAATGAAGAAGGATCTGAAATTTCAACTTTGAGCTGGAATACCAGATGTAAAGGAGGAAAAGTAAGAGCTGCTTGCTGGAACAAGCGTCTACAAGTGACAGGATGGAGTGAGATTGCTAAAAAATATGTTCAATGTAATTACACTCAATTATATTGAACCACAGCCAGAACAGTTCTGCCTGAAATTTTGCATAGGAAAATGCTCTTTAAAAGTTGTTTTCAATGATTCAGTTCATTGTGTATGTTCTTATTCACACACTCAGCTTATGGGAACCAGGATCTGAACTAGAGTTGCTGAGAACAGCAGTTAGGAACTTGAAACATGGGACATGAGTGGCACAGCATTTTCAAAGTACCAAGACACATGGAGTTCTTTTTTTCCCCTCCTTTTAAGTAGTGTTGCATTTTCAAGTAGAGCAGAAGCAATTATTTCTGTGCCCATAAATGTTCATAATATTTTTTTCAAAATCTGTCTGGTAACTAGATATTTATTTTAGGTGGCAATCTGAAACCTATAGGTGAAAGATATTGAACTGGACCTGCAGTAGCTTTCATGTCAATCACTGGTTGACCTCTACAGAAAGCTGTTGAGGGTTGAATCAATGATTTCTACCAGAAGTAATAATTAATTGTAAATGAGAAGTGGGAGTGTGAAAGAAAGACTTACCTAACATTGTCTAGAGGTTTTGAACACCAGCTGCCTACACAGAAGCACTCACACAGGGTTAACCTTGAGAACACTAACCCAAGAAGAACTAATCTGATATTTTTTTTTTCTCAGAAGAAAACTACATTCAATCTTATTTATTCCTAAAATAGTATTTGCCTACCTTCACAAGATGTAAGCATCCTGTTTTTTTGAACACAACTATTTGATTTAGAAACTGAAAGGCCAGGTATGAGAGAGCACTTCTATAGGCTCATGAAAAAATTTCTTGTAGATGTTGCACAAACATCATCCTTTCTCCCACAGTTGTGACCACTGCACACCAGGTTAAGTAAAATTAAAAAGTGAATACACTGAAAAGAGATCTTTTAGTATAATTAAATCATGTTTAACCTTATTTGTTAAAATCAGGTATAACAACTCTGATCTTCGTTCTGTTTATCTTGCTCATTTAAAAGGGTTAAGGTAGCAAGCACTCACAGGATGTTCTTAGAAGGTTTAAAGGGAATTGCACCACCTGTGCTTCACTTACAGCCCTGTACATCCCTCCATGTTCCTCCACTTCCACTCTGAAGTGTTAGCATAAATAAATGCATATGAGTTTCTGGTTGTTTCAATAATACAAAGGCTACCACTCCAGATTAAATCCTCAGTCCATACGCAGCTCTCCATGTTAAGATACATTAATGTGGATCTAAATAGAGTGAGTTTTGTGTGACATACCTACAATTTTCTCTGAGGCGTTCTCTGAGCATTATGAGAATATGATGGTAGATCTCTTCAAATTTTGTAGCCAGCAATTTCATGAACGATGGATTGAAACCCTTCTACATATATGCCACATTTATGGAAAAAGATAGGGAAACTCTTAAAAATTGGGAAATTATGGAATATTTGTCATATGTGGTTTTATTTTAAAGTTCACTGACTATTTCAATGTCAAAAAGCATTGTATACAAAGCTATAATGGAAACATGATCTTATCTGCTATTTAATGGATTACGCTTAATTTTTGTGGTAGTTATTTTAACTGTATACATAAGAACAGGTTTATGATACATGTACACATTTGCCATAAATTTGAAGGAGAAGCAAAAAGCCAGTATAAACTTATTGCTTTATGCATATATTCCTTTAAGAGTCATGGCAAACAGCTTTGCAAAAATAATACTGCAGAGTGAGAGTGCAGGTTCCTACAGAGAGGTTCTAAGTCATATGTATAATAGCTCGATGACAATCTCACTGCAGCTTCTCTTATATTTGGAAAAATAATGTGGGAAACAATTTTACAGCCTGGTGTACAGTGCATCCAAGTAAGTCTGCTTTGGGATTGGCATTTATTGCATTGATCCTATGTTGGTCCACATATTTAATTTAATGAACTCAATGCTTTTCACTGCTTTGATGTCCTTTGATTTTCTACAAATCTTCACTCCATTTATTTTTTTAAAAGTATTTACTTTACAAAAGTATTTAAAAGTATTTACTGTCTCTTTCAACAGTAACTAAGGCTTTGTGAACTTCATACTAGCTAACTGTTGTAACAATCAATGGAAAATTACAGAAGAAAAGCACTTGCATACAGACTATGGGACTGTATATTTATTGAACTGGGCTGCCTCAAAGGAGAACATCAGACATCTGTGTCTCAGTGGTCTGCCTCCATCAGACTCACTGAAAGATGGGAAGAGCTTATTTTCACTATGAAATGGGCTAAAAAACATATTTTTTTTTCTACTGCACATACACAATGTGCAGTTCAACAAAACTCAGGTTGTTATATCACAGTCCTGACCAGTTCACCCTTGGGGTATATGAAGTGCCTAGAAGATCCCTGTGGGGTGCTTTTGTTTTCTGAGCCTTCACAATGACTGTGACATTGCTGTGGATAGGCCATCCTCTTTGAAGCAGGTTTTGGCCTTTGAGAAGGAGCAGTTTAGACTCAAGATGATGATGTTGATGATGAAGATGATGACAATGGTTTGAAGGACAGGGGGATTTCTGCTTTCCTAAAGACTTGGCTGCATCACATCACCTGTTAGACAGACTTGTTCCACTAGGACAGAGAAGGCAAAGAAGTTCGGGAAAACCTACCAGGGAATTTTCCAGACATGGTAGAAAATTTCCTTGACTGTGTCCAGAAGTCATCTGTTGCGGGATTTCCCATGTTTGAAGCACAGTCCTGTGCACTGTTGGGAGTGAGGTCACGGTTTTCATAAGACACCTGCCTAAGCAAGCGGACTAAAAAGAGAAATCTAATTCTGAATACAGTTACTAGCCTTCCACCCAGTGTTGCCAGCTTCCTGCCATCTTCTAGAGACTTTAACATTAATTAAGATGCTATGAGATAGACTCATCAATCATCCAATCTATTTTATAATTTGCATACACCTTTCACTTTTGATTTGCTTTTCATTTTTGTTTGATGATTCTTCTATCCAAACCCAAGAAATTTATTTTGAAAGTTTTTTGTACTGGTCATAAGCCTCAAGCAAATGGGATGACAAGTTCAATGATGACAGAGTTTGAGGCTTGTGTTCTTTGCTCCCTAGTGACAGGTCAAGCAGAATGACAAAATTCTGATGCAGCATTAACATAATCTGGCAGTTGCTCTAATGATGCTACAAATGCCTATGTTTAGTAGTATAAAAAAATTGATGTAATACAAAACTTACTTATAACTTTCCAGGTCATATGGGAAAAAAACAGAAATTCATGCTTGGTTTTTTTTTCCCTAGACTACAAAAATTATTTGGGACTAACTGAATCAGTCATATATGCTGCCTTTATTACAGTTTTATGTATTTGATGCCACACTACCTGTGGTCAACATAAATGCCATTGTAGTAGATCTCTGGTTAAGTTAAAACTAAGAGAAACTGAAATATTTAAAAATGCTTGATTTGACTAGGGGTTACTTCCTACATTGAAAAACTGTAATTAATTAAGAAGCTAACAAATGATGGAAAACTGAAATCTCTAAAATACCCACACTGAAATACCTCTGATATTTGACTAAACAGAACAACTGCTCAAAATGCTGAATGCTCAGTTTTGCTTTGATGTTTTTGAAAAAACTATGAAAAAAGAGCAGAATCCTATCAGATGTTTGAGAGTAAAGTAAATAGGATTGAATCTCTGCATGTTTACAGTAGTTTATATGTAGACAGAGCACTTTTATAGAATTAGTTTTGCTCCTGTTCAGAATCTAGCAATATCTATATTAAATTTCCATTTAAATCTCCTGTACAGATGAATAAGTAAAGGATTAACATATTTTTCTACTGTGTTCTTAGTATTTATCTTGACAGTTTACTTCTCTAGACAGACAAAATAATATCCTCATTTGGGACACAAATTAGTATTTTTCTAGACAAATAATAGAACCTTTGGGTTTAGAGATAAATATAGCCAGATTTTTCTAAAAGTTTTTATAATATTGCAAAGGTTAAAGAGGAAAATTCAGGCAGATACAGAGGATTTGATGTATTTTTTGTATTGTGTAAAGTATTTTGGAAAGGCCAAAGGGCTTTTTCCTATGCATTCTGCAGTCAAGATGGGAAAAGAAGTCCCACACCATCACAAGGAATAGTATTGGGCCCTAATACAGGAAAAAAACCCCATTTTTTTGCAGCAAGGAAGAGGGGAATACTTTCAGGGATGAGTTGCACTTCCTGGAAGGAGTCTAATTCGGAGATAGAGTGAATTTTTTTCACTTGTGAGAAAGGGTGATGATGATGAGATGAAAATATTTCTTCATGAAGTGGCCGGTTGTCAAAGTAGCTTAGATTGCACTTTGTTTCTTTTCTCCCTGTTCTCCAGATATTTTTTAAACTCAGGCAGTCACTAAATTGCAGGAAAACAGGATTCGATTTCATAGGTTTTCCTTTCCCTATTATGTTTTAATTTTATGTCATACTTGTGGTGGAATACCCAATTTACCTTACATTTTGCATTTACTATAAGCCTTGTATTAAGATAGGCTTATTAGGCTGTTTCAAAAAATTGCAGATTTACAATCGCCTACATGAGGAAAAGGTGAAATACTGATAACTCTAGGAATTCTACAAGTATTATTGATTTGACTTAATATGATTTTATAAAAAAGTCAATAGTGGATGAATCATATTAAAAAGAGCTTTTTTCCACAGAATGGATATGCAGCACTATAAAAGAGACCTTTAGGTGCTTCATGCTAGAAAAACAACTACAGAGATATTGGAAAATCACTAGCTGTCTTTTTCTTTTTCTTTTTTTTTAATTTGTTTTATCCAGAAAATATAAGATGCATTGTTTTCTCCTATAGATATCATGCTGTAGAATTCTGCAACAGGTGTAATTTCCTATTTAATATCATACTCATTTTTTTTAAGGAAATCATTATTGTGTGACAGGTGAAAGGTTATTTCACTACAGAGAATTTAGTAGGCTTATGAATATTTATAAGCATACTTTTCACAGCTGTACAGCAGACAACCAATTGCAGTGATTTTTAAATACAGTGATTATAAGGTATTCTGATGTTTTGTCTTTTCCCCATTAAATTTTCTATTCCCTTTTTTTTCTGCTTTAAAGTCTAAAAAAATTAGAATATCTTCCTCTAGTGTTCTAGAGGCTGTGAAATACCACCCACAATTAGAGAAATACCAGGCTCTTTGCAGACCACCCTTCAGCCATTACAATGACAAAATAATTGTAGAACTTGTAAGATTAGACAAACTGCATGGGAACAGGACATTCAGCCTTTGACAGAAGCTGGTGGGCTATTAAGGAAGTAGGCAAGTAGCGGCATGCTGTTCTGACACTTTTCCTGCTGCCGATGAATACAGAGTGATTCCTCCCAGTGAATGCCAAGGCATTGTGATTAGCATAATTAGAGCATACCTTTGTGTCACAGTTGTATCTGTATGAAGTTCTAGCAAGTAAGGCTTGGTCGGAATTGGTGATTTGCCTCATTATCTAAATACACAGCTTCTGAGTTCAGAGGCTATCAAGTAAGATGAAGTAAAACTGCATTTTTCTTGCCCTGCTTTTATTTGCCTGATTAAAAACTTAGATATGTATTTTTTCTCATCAGCTTAGAAGAAAAGTTGTGCTTTGTGCTAACTTTATGCTTTATATTAACAGCCGAGCCAGATAAAACATTTTTTCCTCTACAAAATTCTTCCAAGTGCCAACTACCTAAACAATAACACAGGTAAGAAAATCACACTAATTACTATGCTATTGTAGGTTTAACTGAAGGAGCAGAGCACCCTTCAGCGCATGGCCCATTGTGCCTTTTCAAATGCACCAACATATTAAAGTGTGATACAACATAGGTACGATGCCTGAAACCCAGGAGTCCTTCAAAGCACTCACCAGAAAGACTATTTAAAGAAAAATAGTCTAATCCATTATATAGTAATAACAGTTCTTTCCTTTCTGAAAAGAACCTTTCAGCAGAGTTAAAAAACTTTTCTGCTGATATCCTCTCGCTTCATGGCTTCTATTGTTTTCATTCTTCACCTCTCTCTGTGTCTCCCTTGGCTTCTCCATCACACCTGCATACCTCAGACAAAAATGTATCTATGGCTGCAGTTCTTGTGCTGGAATTCTTCAACTTGTTATGTCATAACAGAAATTTGAAGTCCTGAATCAGGAAGTAAATACCCAGCCTGTAAAGGGTAAATCTGATAAGAATATGTTAGATGGGCTACAAGGCCAGCTCCTTTTCAGGTAACTCAGATCATTTTACTTGGCAATAGACCATATGTAGTCAGTCTATTAACTGGTCATGGCCAGTCCTCCCCTGAGCCGCACAGGAAGAGGAGCACTGGCTCAATCTGTCTTCGATTGAGATGAGGAACTACAGCTTGGGAAAACTTTTCCTTGCCTCTTCTCCAGATGCTTACAGTTGACACCACTATTTATCTTTGCTGATATCTTCAATTTTGCTCTATATTACCCTTCAGGTCACATATGGATATTGACATTTCTCATGATATTTGTAATAATTATCCCTTTTCTTCCTTTACTAGCCCATTCACATTCTCTTTGTCTATTCTGTACACCACACAGCGAACTTTTTCTGAAATCAGTTCTTTGAGAAAGGGATTTTCTGCTATATGTTGTACACCAAAGGCATATCAGACCTTCACAATGCTCTTGGATAGTCTGTTGAACTGGAACTGGTCAAAAAAGCAGAGATCTATTATTTCTTACTCAACAATTTATAGTTTAAATTGCCCTTGCTTTCTATGGAGCCAAAATAATCCAGTTTTTTTAAAATTATTTTTTTAAGACAATTTGTGAAATCGCTTGAATTTTTGTTTTCAAAATCATTACAAAAACTATTGTCTTATAGCAAGAAATTATTTATCAAAGGTCTGAAAATGAAATAATGAATTTTTCGTTATGAGGATTTTTTCCAGTTCTCAGGTGAAACATATTTTACCCACCAAACCCCTTTTTCTGCTTTCCTCCTTAAAAAAAAGAATCCTCCCATAAATAAAAAGCCTATTCACAAGCCATTACTGATCTCTCAGTAAGAAATGCCTTGTGATTTTTGAACTAATTATTAATGTGTTGCATTTTTCAGAGTTCATACCTGTTCTTGTGAGCTTCCCCTTTTACATACAAAAATCAGTTCTGAGACTTCGTTCAGTAATAAGCCCTTTGTGGGTAGATGATATTATATGCCAAAATCTAAAGTTGCAAATAATTTGGCTATATTCTGTTTTAACTGTATAATAGCAGGGACTACTTGCTATGATGGTTATTGTTTTCTAGTCACATTTTTTAAAGACAAGGAAGGAAGAAGTGAATGGAAATAACGTTTTCTGACCTCCCACACACATGATTATGAAGTTATTTTAAGCAAAGAAAAAAACCGTACTTGCCATTCATAATCTTCATTGTAGTTAATGTTTGGTAAAGATAATGATAAAAATAACTAAGAATTAATTCCAGGCAGGTAGAACTTGAATATTCCCATATAAGAAAAAAAAAAAAAAAAGAGAGAGAGAGAACATAAATAAAGTTAACTCATGTAGTTTCAAGGAATGGTTCTAGACTTGCTAGGTAGGATTTTTTAAAGGGGTCTTATGTAGAGCATACGTAAGTATCATGAATAAGCCTGGAAATAATTCTTGAGTCTTTAATTTTATGCAACAGATATTAAAACAAGTGTAGGATTCTTACTCTCTTCCTACTGAAATATCTAGAAAGATTGCCATTGGTTCACTGGTATTAAGTTTGCAACCTTCATCTGCAACTAACAATTGCTTTCTGTAAGTTCCTAATGCTGAAAATCTTCAGTTTTTATCAGCTTCTTTCTAGTTCCATGTACTAATGGTAAAAAAGACTAAATCTTATTCTGCTCTAAGTTTAAAAATCTTTTTTTCTTTAGGACCAGATCCTGAATAATGGATAGGATCTAGGAAGTCCAAACACCACATTTAACAATGGGGCTTATATTGTGTTTAGTTGGAGCTATGGTCAAGGGAAGACCTCTGTAAACTGTGCTGTCTCAGGGGAAAATTTGGATGATCTCTGCTGCCTGTTTTCCAGGGCCTGTAGTGCAGTACTTGCCTCCCAGAATTTGGTTTGAGGAAAGATGGAACTGAAAAGTTGTTCTACCTAAACTGAGTGCTCAAAATGCTCTCTTGTTTCTCTTCCTAAAGCCTGTGGGTATCTAATTTAATTAGTTGCTTCTGTGTTTTAATTTAAAGAATTTCAAGGTACTGTGGAGTTTTCTGAGTCTTCCCACAATTGCTCTTATCCAAGCAGTTTGGCACATAAGCCCATGTAGCCTTCAAGATTCAAATGGTTCTCCATCTATTTTTGTTCCCAAGGTGTGTAAAGAACAAAGATGGTTGCACAGTGCCTGCAGTGATATAGAAGAGTGAGACCTCTCATCCCTGGGTTTCAGAAACAAACTCGAAGTCTGCAGGTCCTCTTCAAAGGCGTGGCTTTGCTCTGTCTCCACGGTCACAGTCCCCCCATGACCCTAGAGAGCAAGGACCTCTGTTAGAGCTGGAAAACTGTACCTAAACTGCCTTCAGTTTTTCCTGGGAAGAACTAAGCAACTTTCAGCTCAGTTCACACAGCTCAGCTCAATACATACTGAAAGTACTGAACTCTTCCCATATCCTCTATAGGGTGTCCTTCAAAACTTACTCTACATCTTGAGAAAAACAAACGTCATCTTTTCTGGTGCTGTCATAGTGATTTTCATTTATATACAACAACAACAGAAAAGATTATGCTTTGAGTGTCCATTTATTGGTATGCATAGCTATTACATGTAACAGAAAAGTAGCACACCTGCAGAAATGTAAAAGGTTTGTCCTAAGCACCTTGAAAATATTTTGTAGGAAGAGAAATGCTGCTTTCCATAGACTGTAGTTGTAGAACAGGACAGATTTCAAAACAAAATAATACAACTTAAAAAAAAAAAGGTGACTTCTGAAGTGAAGGAGGTCCAACAAAATATTTGCAATGAACATAAATTTTGCCAGTCCAATGCCTGAGAAGCCAGGGGAAATCGAGTTTATGATAAATGTTGTCCCTTTTCTAATTTTCATAAGGATATGCTGATATTCCAGACAGTATGACTCATGTATGTTTTTCAAATGAGATGAATTTAAAACGTGTGGAGAAAGAGAAAATCTAACACAAAAACTGTGCACTGTTCACATACAACTCTGAATAACCAGGATCAGACTCTTGGAGAAAACCAAACCAATATGCAAAACTTAATCTTCTCTGTCAGAAGGCATTGGACTTGCCACCTAACTGCAGCATCCCATAATGTTACTGGCTATTCTGATGCCATTAGCAATATGCCATTACAACAAACCGGTGCATTTAGTTCCGTGAGAGGTTTCAGGTAGGTAAATTATATTTCTACAGTAGTACAACTTGTCATAGCCTTCATCTGAACACCACTGCGAAGTTTATATAAACATTCCTGCACAGAATTATTCATAACGTTCTCCATTCTCTGGGGTTGGCCAGGACATTGTGCAAGTTGAAGAATGTTTAATAACACTTCAAAAGGTCTGTTTCTTTGGCAGAAGGTGCAGAATTTTATTAGTTACATGAAAATCCTTTTGAACTCGACACCTTCTTCACATTGGCATGAATTCAAGCTTAGTATAAACACCCATACAATCACTCTTCTGTATTAACCTGTTTGTTTATCCTCACAAGTTTTATAACTTGTGTGTTTGAACAACTTTTAATTATTCAAAGTTGTTATGAAATGAATGTTTATGTTAAGTCCCTTAAAAGATCACTATCAAAGATATAAGCAAAATACTTTTAACATGAATTTGTGGAAATGTAACTTCAGAAAGTTTGATGGCAAGGTTCGCTCTATTACTTATATGGCTAGAACACACAAAGAAAAATCAAATTAAAATCAAGTTAGAATTGAGCTGAAATGATTTACACAGGGATTGAAGATGTCAAAGCACAAGGGAGAACCTCCCATTGAGTACAAGATTTGGAGTGGACCCCCTTGCTTTCTAAACTTTTGGTAGAGTTTATCTGCAGCTGGATCTAATCTTAATCTCAGACTTGAACAACAAGTTTTAGCTCTGAAGGAGTCAAAGAGTAAGGGCAATCCCACTGTTGAGTCATGAGGTTTAGAATTTACCTTCTTGCTTTCAAAGCTGTTAATAGAGCTTAGGCATGGCTTGTTCCTGTCTTAGTCTCAGACCTGGACAAGAGTTTGTATTTAAACTATGTCTAAAGTTTATTCACAGGTTAAGGTTGATCATAAAATGTTAACAGCAATTAATCTATGATTATTTTGACATCTACAGAATGAAACAATAGGATTTAGTTAAATTACAGAAGTGGTTTAACTGAAGGTTAGAGACTGTAATACTTACACTATACTTATTTTGAAGTACCTAAACCAATTCACACAAGTACAAAAGATGTATATGTATATATCTATCTATATCTATATATGTATATATAGACACACAAATGTACAAAGGTGTACCTGCTAAAAGTTCCCCCAAGTTCAGTGACATACGTTGAATGCCTTTGCATTTTTCAGTGGGCGAAGGGTTGGGTCTCAAGGAGCTGGGGTATCAGCCCAGGCACCATCATCAGCTTTTGGCAATGGTCCTCCTGGTATCACAAACTTGGGAGTTCACAAGCTCTGAATGGCATCCCTCTCAGACAGAGATGCTGTTTGCATCCTGCTGTGCTCCAGGAGAGCTCAAAGGGTCTTAGGACAGCTATTTATAAGGGTGTGAGATGATTAGCTTTATTTATCTGTAAATTTCCATCCTACCTGTAACCTGAGTCAGTAGTTTTCCAAAATTCCGGTAAAAATGATACCATTCCACTCAGTCTGTGATCCAGGTCAGGAACGTTCCAGGGCTGTCAGGGAATAACTGATTGTCCCTGCTCTTGTTCCCTACATTGGCCAGTCAACAGGAGTTCCCAACAGAGACCGTTCCCCATCTTAGCCACGCAAGAGTTGCTGGTAGAGTCAAGGGGCACTTAACTGCCCAACTTCTTACAGAAACTCCAATGCCTAATGAGGATTCCTGAGGTCACAGAGTGGCCCAGAGGAGGGGGAGAAGTGCACCACCACAAAGGTCCAAACTGGAGGTCACCTTGAACAGAATAAATTGTACTTAAATCTTTTCACTAATAAGAACAAATACTCGTGAAAAGGCATGATTGTAAACAGCCGTATTTTTCAGCTGTTTGTCATACGTTTAAATAAGCAACTGGAAAAAATACACTGTGTGCAAGAATTCTGTTTTTTGGGTGGTTTGTGGTGGGTTTTGTTGTTTTTTTTTCAAGACTGGAGTGCATGAAATGCCTGATATACTGGGGAGTGATTTTGAAGTGGAGGACCTAGTGCTGTGCCTCTGCTTGCACTTGGAGACCAGCTGTGCCAGTTGCTGTATTGGAAGAAGTGCCTGCTGTGAATCTAGTCTGCATGTGTTACTTAATTTCCTGAATTATCATATTCTCCTAATCAGCTTCTGAGTTAAGGACCAAAATTGAGGATCCAGGTGAGCAGCAAGGATTTAATGTCTAGAATGAAATAGTCTGTTTTGTCATTTTATTGTTGTGCAATCTACTGATACATTTATTCCATGTATCTTGTCTTAGCCACTGAACACTTCTTTTGATTCCACTTCATCTAATTGATCTAAATGATATTTCACAAGCTCAAGAGACTTAAGCAGTGTTATAAGAATCAGATGAGGGCACATCTACCAGGGATCTGCAAAATAAATAAATTTGTTAGCCCCAGTAAGCGGAGGCTGTTGAATTGTTCAATATGAACAATACATTTACTGCTTTTCTCAGTATATGTAGTGTCCTTGAATTTGCCACAGATGTGATGAATTTTTACAAATATGTAACTAGTTACAAACACATGCTTTGGAAATTAGATTTTGATTTGGCACTACTAACTAATGCTTACAATTTTTTTGAGCACAGGATCAAGGCTGGATGAGGTCTGTAGGTTTTTAGTTGTTTTACATATGACATAAAATGTGCTGTGAAACTTCAGAAAATCACTCAAATCCCTCCTTGTCTATTTGACTTAGTTTATGGAGAAAACTGCAGAAGGAAGGAACTGCAAGACCAGAATCAGGTTTTTCCTGTGCCTGAAGAAGCCATGTAGGACAATATTTTTATGGAAAAACAATAATGTGGCCTGATGGCTGTGAATTAAATCTTTGTTGTTTATTGCCTATGAACATCTTGTAAGGCATAGTATAAGTCCACAAATCTACAAAGGAATAACTCCATTAAATGGCTTTGGATCATTGAATCTTTGTAATGATGAATGAATTGTAAGATTGTACGGGCATGAATGCTTGACAATTTAATGAATCCAGTTGTAATAGTAGCGTATGATAAACTGATACTACTTCTTCCTGGATGTATGAATGTTTTAAAGTACTTCTGGAAATATGCTGTAGTAGCATACTGAAAATAATTTGAATGGTGTCTGATGTTATCGCAAAGCTTCTTTTAGGGGAACTCCTGCTGTTAATAAAGTGTTCCTATTTAAAGGATGACAACCACTGCCTAGTCAGCACTAAGTGCCTACTCAAATGCTTCTTTATGGTTGCTAGAAGAAGATTAAATGGGAGGGCTTAGGTACAACACATGTGCACTCAATCTACATCACATTTACTCCAAGTCCTGACTTTCTCTGGTGTTGGATTGCTACACATACCTGGTTTAACTAGCCAGTGTGGGTGTACAGTGCTCAGGTCTGTGAAGTCTACTCCACGTGCAGTTTTCCCTGTGCAGGGAAATAAGGATGAAGAGGGTGGAGCACCTTACATAACAAAACCCTTACATGAGTGCTGAAAGAAAAAAATCATCAGCAGCTTGGAGCGCACTTCAGTTTATTCTCTGCTTTCAGTGTTCTGTGAATGAAAAAGACAGTGCTGAGGTGGCAAAACTTTACCGGATCTCTAGTGGAGTGGTAAACTTTACCAGGAAAGGGGCAGACAGGTCCTCCCAGTTCACACTAAGTCTGTTCCTGTAGTAATGCCAGTGATGACTTGTCATCTTTCACTTTTAAAAGGCAACAGAAACTCCAAGCTTCTGCAAGCTGGGAATCATGCTGTGGTGCATCACGCTGCATGCCAGGTGCCCACCAAACTGCTCTATCATCCACCTTCTCAACAGGACAAGGGAGAAAAGATATAATGAAAGACTCATGGATTGAGATAAGGACAGGATGATCACTCAGGAATTACCACCACAGGCGAAAAAGACTCCACTTAGGGAAATTACTTTTTTACCATTCAAATCAAGGTAGGATAATGAGAACTAAAACCAAAACTTAAAAACACCTTCTCCCACCCTTTCCTTTTTCCCAGGCCTAAGAATTCCCATTTTCTCCACCTCCTGAATCTGAGTGGTACAGGAGGGTGGGGAATGGGGGTTTACGGTCAGTTCATCACATGTCTTTCCTGCTGCTCCTTCCTCCTCACAATCTTCTCCCACTCTAGCATGGGACCCATCCCACAGGAGACAGTTCTCCATGAACTTCTCTAGTGTGAGTTCTTCCCATGGGCTGCAGTCATTCAGGAACAGGCTGCTCCAATGTGAGTCCCCCACGGGGTCATATCTTCTGTCAGCAAACCTGCTACAGCCTGGGCACTTTCTCTGCACAAGTTTACAAGTTCTGCCAGCAAACCTGCTCATTGGAGCTTCCCACATGGGCTTCCTACAGGTCACAGCCTCCTTTGGGCATCCACCTGCTCTGGTGTGGGGTCCTCCACGGGCTGCAGGTGGATATCTGCTCCCCTTTGAACCTCCGTGGGCTGCAGGGCACAGCCTGCCTCACCATGGTCCTCACCACAGGCTGCAGGGGAATCTCTGCTTCAGTGCCTGGAGCACATGCTCCTGCTCCTTCTGCACCGACCTTGGGGTCTGCGGAGGTAATGCTCTCATATACTCTCACTCCTCTCTTCTACTGCAATTTGTGTTCAACAGAATTTTCCCCCTTCTTAAATATGTTATGCCAGAGGTGCTTCCACTGTCACTGATGGACTTGGCTTTGGCCAGCGATGGGTCTGTCTTGGAGTTGACTGGCATTGGCTCCATCCGACATGGGGGAAGCTTCTGGTATCTTCTTACAGAAGCCACCCCTGTAGACCCTACAGTACCAAACCTTACCACTTAAACCCACTACAAGTTTTGACAGACTGAGGCTCATTTAGATGTAATAGTTCAGGGTTTTTTTAATTTATATATCTGTAGACAAAAATAAAACTATTCCTCCATCACAGGAGGCTTAAAAATTGAATTCTTAAAAAACAAATGAAAACATGACATTTCTAGGAGCTAGATGTTGAGAGATCCTCTTTTTCCCATGAAATACAATTTTCATGATCTTTGAAATTTGACCATTAAAAATATTTTATTTTCATTTTAAAAATCATAATTTGCACCTTGATATTTGGGAACTTTATTTTGTATGCACTAGCATAGAATTTCTTTGGCTCTGCTTTACTGTCTTCAGTTAGAATGGAGTAGAAAGCAACCAAGTTTCCAAGCAAAATGACTGGCAAATGCACTCTGGTTGTATTGGCTAGAGCATACTGAATGAGTTGAAAGAAGTGATTCTTCACCTCTATTTGGTACTTGTGAGACCACATCTAGTGTCATCTGTCCGGATTTGGGTTCCCCAGCACAAGAATACTGACATAGTGGAGTGAGTCCAGCGGAGGGCTGTAGAAGAATGGCTGCAGAAGCATGGCCCTGGAATCTCTGAAGATCTGCACAATCCAGGCCTGGTATTAGAACAGGCCTGTAATCAGAATTGTACTGAAGTTGCTGTGCGGAAGTTAAAAAGAAAGGTAGCCTTGAGCTATTCTTGAATCCTGAGACCAAGTAATTATGTTGTGCCAACAGGCCGTGGCTGTAACAAGCTACAGCTGCTGGGAAAGCAGGTGCAGGGCCAAGAAAGATGGGGACCAGTATGGGAATATAGGGAGTAACAAACTACAAGGCTGAAGCACAGCAACTCAGTTAGCTACATGGATAGAACGCTTATTTTAGTCATGATAATTAGGGGTGTGAAACCGTGCGCGTTTAGAGACTACTAACCAACTATATTTCTGCTTTACGAATATGCATGTGTATTGGTTCTATATAAGTAGTGTTAGAAACTAAAAGTTGAGCAAGATGCATAACTCATATTGAGCGTCTTCTTGACTCTGGCGAACCCTTCTTCCAACAGAGGGCCACCAGGACAATTGAAGAGCTGGCGTACATGATGTATGAGGAGAGGCTGAGAGATCTGGGTTTCACAGAATCACAGAATAGTTGAGGTTGGAAGGGACCTCTGGAGGTCATCTGGTCCAACACTCCTGCTCAAACAGGAACACCTAGATCCAGTTGTCCAGGGCCATTTCCAGGTGGCTTTTCAATATCTCCAAAGCTGGAGACTCCACAGCCTGCCTGGGCAACCTGTTCCAGTGCTCAGTCACCCTGACAGTATAAAAATGCTTCCTGATGTTCAGAAGGAACTTCCTGTGTTTCATTTTATGCCCATTGCTCCTTACCCTGTCACTGGACACCACTGAAAAGAATGTGACTCCTTCTTTGCACACTCCCTTCGACCATTCATATGCATTAATAAGAGTATATTACTGTATATGAGCCTTCATGAATTTTCTCTTCTTCAGGCTGAACAGTTCTAATTCTCTCAACCTTTCCTCCTATGGGACATGCTCCAGTTCTTTAATCATCTTAGTGGCCCTTTGTTGGACTCTCTGCTACATCTCTTTCTTGTCCTGAGGCACCCAGAACTGGACACAGTACTCCAGGTTTGGCTTCTCCAATTCTGAGCACAGGGGAAGGATCGCCTTCCTCAACCTGTTGGCAATACTTTGACTAACGCAGCCCAGGATATCATTAACCTTCTTTGCAGCAGTGGCACATTACTGGGTCATGTTCAGCTTGGTGTTCACCAGGACCCCTGGGCCCCCTTCTGCCAAGCTGCTTATCAGCTCGGTAGCCCACAGCATATATCAGTGCCTGGGGTTGTTCTTTACCGGGTGCAGGACTTTGCACTTCGCCTTGTTGAACTACATGAGGTTCCTAGCAGCCTGTTTCTCCACCCTGACAAGCTCCCTTTGGTAGGCAGCACAAACCTCTGGGGTATCAACTCCTCTCAGTTTTGTATCATCTGCAAACTTGCTGAGGATACAATTTGACCCATCATCCAGATCATTAATGATGTTGAACCGGACTGAACCCAGTATTGACCCCTGGGTTACACAGCTAGTTACTGGCCTCCAACTAGATTTTGAGGCACCAATCACCACCCTGTGGTCTTGGCTATTCAACTAGTTTCCAATCCACTTCACTGCCTGCTTAATCAGCCCACTGTCGTGGTTTTGGCTGGGATGGAGTTATTTATCTTCCTAGGAGCTAGTATGGTGCCGTGTTTTGGCTTTGATGTCAGACTTTTCAATTCCTCAGGCCTTGCTAGCAGAAAAACTGAAGGGGCACAAGGAATTAGGAGGGGACACAGCCAGGTCAGCTGACCCAAACTAGCCAAAGAGGTATTCCAATACCATGGGATGGCATGCCTGGTGTATATACTGGGGGGCTGGCTGGGGTGGGCAAGTCGTGGCTCGGGGATTGGCTGGGCATTGGTCAGTGGGTGGTGAGTAGTTGCATTGTGGAACATGTGTTCCTTTGTTCCTTTCCCTCTGGATGTTATTCTTTTCCTTGCCCTTTTCACTGTAACTGTTATTATTGTTCTTTAATTTTTATCCTATTTCAACCATTAAATTGTTCTTATCTCAACCTTATGTTCCTTTCCAACTCCCCATCCTTCTGGGTGAGGAGTGAGTGAGTGAGTGGCTGCGTGGTATTTAATACTTAAAAATTAAAATACAGCTGGTGTTAAACAACAAGTGGCTAGCATCTAGTGGTGACAAGCAGGACACTCATTCAGGGATCTTGCAAAGCCCTAAGAGCAGTGGATCTATGTATGTCAGATTATAAAAGCAGAACACACATTTCCTTTTTGTAATGTTGTAGGGGAGTGGGCCTGTACTCTACTGTTTTTGACATGGCATAGACCTCCACCAAATGAACAGCCGTTATACCCATTTCCCTGTGCAGTGGACAACTGGATGTTGACAACAGTGTAGGTGATTTCATGCTCATTTTCTCCTTTACGTTTAGCAACAGTTTCATATATTTTTCATTTTTTCCCTTTTATAAGGTCAAAATAACTCCTATACAGCTACTGAAGACTTACTTCAACATAAATGTGGTTCTTCTCTTTCCAGGCAGTATAGTGAGCAGAGCCACGTATCTTAGCTTTACAGCAACTGTGTTCAAAATACCAAAGTCTGATAAAGGAAGTTCATTGATATTCTGCTCCAGCATATATGCTGCTACTGATTTTTAAGTAACGCAACCCTACTACCATGCATACTGTGGCTCCTGAGCTGAAGTAATTATTCACAGTAGAACTTGCGTTCCGTATGTCATGCATAATCCTCCTTGTATCTATTGTGCATTGCATTTTGACCATACATGCCCAGCTTCCCTCCCTCCACCCTTTATAACCAGCTTGTGTCAAGAACATAGCACAAATTTGGTTATTTTCAGTACTTTGTAAATTGAGGCAACCATCAAGGAAAGTAGGACAGCACTACTGAAATACACCGCCACTAAAGAGCATATAGTTTTAACCATATTGAAAACAGTCACTGAGAAACAAACCTCAGTGGGTTAACTCTCTGGGGTCTGCTCAATGCCCATTTCACTCACACATATCCATAGTACAGAAGCCCTTGCACAGCATTAGAGATTAACCCAGATGAAACTATGCACTCCTAGCAATTAGCAGCCTGCTTCTAGTGACGGTTTCATTTGAACTCTGCAAATGGTCCACATACATTTTGCTTTTTAAAAGAAATGTGCTATCTTAATCAGTCAATATCTGTTTTAAAGGAAGGAATAACAGAGATTTTATGGCAGCTCTTTAAATATTTGCTGCAAATCTTTATATATTTGCTAATTTGAATAACTATCAATGATTTTGAACTCAATTATTTGTTATTTTAGTATTAAGTAGAAGATTACTGTGATAATCAATGTTATTTTCTTGTATTATGGCTGAATACAACCTCAAATCATGAATTTTATATCTGTTTATTTTTCTAATATTCAACTTAAGAGTAGACTCACACTCCGCAAAACAATGCAGCGTTTAAGTTTTAATACTGAATTGGGCTAAAACTGGCTGGAGTATCCTATTGATAAGACAGATTTAATCTGCTTTGGTAACTGCTCCATGGCCTGGCAATAAGATAAAATACCATTAGGTAACATTATCAAGCTTTTAATCAGAAAAAAGGGGGGTGGGGTGCAATTTATAATAATAATTTTTAGGGATATAAGATATAAAGGGAAACCTGCTTAATTTTTTATATTATAAATTTAAATTCACTTATCTTTTCTGTGCTTTCCATTAATATTCTTGACATTTTCATATCATTGTGAGAGATGGTTTTGTTTAATTCATTGTGTTACTGTCTTAGCCCAACTTGTCCTATTCCATCTCCTTCTCCTATAAGATCCAGAAAGAAAGTCAAAATGCCAAGGTGTAAAACCTCTACAATTTCCATGGCAACAGACATATGATTTAGTGAATACAGGGGTTTATTTTCTAGAGAAAATCAGGTCAGTGAGAGAAAAACCCCTTCCTTATTCAAATATAATTTCATTTTATTTCAGGGTATAGAGTTTGATACAAGTTACATCATTGTGGCATAAGATCTTGTTGGACAAAACTAAATAACAACTTGCTTGTCCAGCACCCAAATAGAAAATTTCCCTGGAGAAACTAACAGGCTCAAGAAAGGAGGGTCAGTGACTTAACATCTGATGTACTTCTCTCTGAGTCGTCAATGAATCCCTGCCTCTGCAAGAAGACATGGTAGAAGGCATGCTTTCCAGGGTGACACCTAAAGCTGTGGTTTTATGAACAGAGGACTGACATGCTTTAAAAAGGACCCTTATTGTGCCTGGCTTTTTGATAACTATTACATA
Organism: Falco peregrinus; assembly: GCF_023634155.1. Taxonomy (NCBI): domain Eukaryota; kingdom Metazoa; phylum Chordata; class Aves; order Falconiformes; family Falconidae; genus Falco; species Falco peregrinus. The sequence continues at coordinate 67,355,877 of NC_073739.1, forward strand.
AGCTGTGCTGCAGTAAAACCTTCCAGTAAGTCTCATTCTGCAAAAATGCGGTAACCCAAGCTACAATATGTTTAATGTCATGCACTGGAATTTTCCCAATACTTTGCAGGTGGAAAAAACACATGGGCCTTGCAGTTCAATAAACTGAGAGTATTATTGATTAAGAGAATGGGAAATGAATTCCGAAGATGAGGCTATTTGAAGCTAATTAAAGGTCCCTTGGTACTCTATGGAAGAGTAGGAGCATCTGCTGCTGTGTCCTAGTCAAATTACAGGTTTGGTAATTACTTTCTGCTTAATTGAGCTCCTGATTAATTTTATTGGATTTAAGAATTTGTCATGCCTTTCCATATTTTGTTACTGCTGTCAGTATGGTGGAGTAAGCCACCGGTGAGAGAATGGTTCCTCCACTTTGGCTTGTGCTGCACTGGACGGTAGTTCCGGGGACAATGTGGGGTTTATGGAAGTCAATTTCTGCTGGATTGTTGTAGGCAGTAGACTAAAGCACAGCCATAAATACTTTACTTGACTGAGATCTGTGTACTACAGAAGGCCAACAGGGGTTTCCCCCCCAAAAAAGACTCTACTGAATAAATCTCTTGTGCTCCACTGCTCCCCATCCCCCTTCCCCCATTTACAAAACATCTGTTGATATGAATTATTTTAACTGTTCTGATGTACAGATGCAACAGTTCTATTTGCTTTAAAAGGCATCATTAAAGTGTATTCCAGATGACTGCATAGCGTATTTCTTATAATGAATTTAAAATTTCTTTTACAAGTTGGAGTAATCCAAACCTTATATAACATCTGATGGAACAAAGATAGTGATATTTACTAGATAATCTGCAAAATATAGAAATAATTTAGGAGCATATCAGCATTTTATTTTCCAGTTGCTTAGGATAATCCCATTGTGGGTCCATATTAAATTGTGAAAAGGGTGCTTGTGTAATTAATTTTATAATAGTAGATATCAGTATGCATGTATATTTACACACAAATATAAAAATGTTTTAGGAGGAAAAAAGTGAAACATCTATATGTTATGATAACCACATGTGGGATTATGTGAGAAATGTGTCAGACTGACAGAATGCAAGTCATTTGGTATGATCGCTGTACTCTTTCTTGATAGTATCTTCAAGGGAACTGCTGTTGCACTAAACTGAGCATCAGATTTCACCAACTGTGCCTGGCAATAGATTGTGGCTAAATCTGACAAGGCCCCTGGGAGACAGTGCTGCTCTCTGTCACCATATGGTCTGGAAAGGGTTTCATACCTGTTACAATATCCTGAGGAGGGGGATTCATTGCTAAATCTATGTAGGCTCATTCCTAATCCCATGAAGCTAATGATCTGTGAAGGATACCTTAAAGATGCTTACTGTGAATAAGCACATTATTCAGACTCACAGATGTAGGGTTTTTCCCTTGTATTAGTTTTCATTATGCAATGATTACACTCCTCCAATGAGAATACATTATCAAAAACATTAGAATAGTTGCTTCATCTTTCTTCAAATTTGTAAATATTGGTCAAATCTAAATTTAAGAACTTTACTGGTATTTTAGGACAAGTTACTTATCACCCAATAGATCTGTTATTTCTTAAATTAAACGTAATTCCCGTGACAAAAATAATATTTTTCTGGTTTCTAACACACATTTTCAAATTTTCCCATAATGCAGAATTATGTTAAGCTCCATTTTTTTAACCAGAAATTTTCTCTTTATGGCATGATCACTTGTATGGGAACAAATAACCTGCTTAAGCCCCATATAATTGTTAGGTTTTTAACTTTATAATTATAATTTTTCAAGCTGTTTGCTCTCCTGTAGCTTTAGTATGGCTGAAAAGAATAGTTTAAAATTCAGTTCAGCTTATATATCAGCAAAAACAACTCTTTTCTTGGTTTTACCCCTATATCTGGAAAAAATTATGGACAGTCAAGCTATTAGTCAATAAGGGTTTAGATTAATGGGTATATTCAAACTCTGAGTTTATTTGTGGATATTCCCTTAACTACACACATGACAAAACCCCTCCAGCTTGGAGTTGTCACATGGCTTTCCTCTGAAGTTCTGTTTATTTCTGTTGTTTTTTTGTTTTGATTTGTTTTTCTTCAGATGTAAATTTATGAGGAATCCAGAGGGATGCTAAACTTCTTTCCCACACCCATTAGCACTACCTGACGTAGTGCCTCTATTCCCGCCCAGGGAACATGTCCATATGGCTATCCCACCCCTGTATTCCCCCTCCCAGTCCCCTGCTTCATATATGAAGAAACTTAACTGTCTGAGAATCTGCTCCTAAGGATAAGCATTTGAATATGAAATTCAAATATTTGAGAATAAAGTTAATAACAAATTAATTATAAATATAAATAAAGAGAAATTAAAAGAGATTTAGGAACATGATGTATAGGTGTATATGCTTGAAAGAAAGGAAACCCAGACAATTATCCTGCCAGAAGCCATAGTTAGAACTTATCTTCTCTTTCTTTTTGCCAGGTGGGCACATTTCAGTGTTAGATGTTTTTGTTATACAAAATTATTCAAAGGAAAATTACTTTCTCCAGAGAGGCTGGAGTTATCAGGAACTTATTAACTAGCTCTTAATTCTTGGTGTGGTTGCTTTTAATTCTCTGAAATCTGTTTTGGGACATTGTCCTTCACTGGGCAGGGAGGAAATACTAGTATCAAGTCACAGCACTGGAGATGGATAAAAGAGCAATTCTAAATACTTGTAATACCTGGGAGGAAAAATGTTTGGAGAGTAATGTTTGTAACACCCCCTGACTACAGAAATTGAACTTGGTTTTTAAAACTGTGATAGTTAAAGTAGTATTTTGTAACTGAGTGAAAAGGGTGCTTCCTGGGTAGAAAGAGCACCCTGGTGAAGTACTGATTATGGGTGGTCACAGGCTGAGAAATATTTTCCTGGAGGTCAATCAACTAAATGAAAGTAGAATCTAAATATTAGGTAAGTGCTTTTTTGACAGTTCTGTGACAGAGATGTGATCTGATATTCTCTTTGTGGTAACTCAGGAACCGGAGCTCTTAGGGAACAGAGTCATTGAAGAACCACAATTTTAAGTAGATGAGAATACAAAAATCCTCAGATCACCTTGCCCTTCAAACAGCATTCCACCTGTGTGACTTTCACTTTGAATGTCTGGGAGTGGGTCAGAGTGAAAAGAAGAAAGAAAAGCCTAGTGATCTGTTTGAAGACTCTCAGGTTCAAGCAGATAGGACTTGATGGGAGATGAGGAGCCTTCCAGGAGCAGGTCTTTACAGCAGTTCCTTCATGTATACACTCCTGGCCCACCTAACTCACATTGTTTCCCATGGCTCACTAGGAGATGCATTTCTTCCCTCCATAACTAATTGAAAGCATTAAAAATTGTTGTAGATATAAAAGCTATTCTGACCTGATACAACATAAGTATAGCACTCTTTGAAATGCTTAGTCAATAACAGACTAGCCAGGGCAGGAATGGCCCTTTCAGGAGTCTCATCTTTTTAACAGTGATCTTCCAAAGCCATTGGTTCATATTAAAAGAAGCAGAAGATCACAGTTCCAGCACAAAACTGCTCACTCCCCTGTGTACCTGCTGCACCATGTCCCAGCCCTTCGATATGTCCAGCTAAATGGTACCTTCTAGAGAAAGTTGATTGGTAAACTCAGTGGACAGTCAGCACCCTAGAATGTTTAGTTTTAAAGAGTGGCAGAAAAGAAGCCCCAACCCTCTCTCCTTGCCATTCCTGGGCACAGAGTGCACTGTCAAAAGCCTTAGACATAAGTACTCTTGTCAAGGCATACAGGGCTGCATCAATCACCTAATCAAGCAGGCAAAAAAAAACCCAGCCCATCACAATATGAGAAAAAGAATGTGGTTGCTTAAACAGAAGTATTTTTAATCTTGATCTGTACTTGCTTATATTTAACATTATAGTTTGAAAGAAAAAGATTATGCTGATATAACAACCCAGTAGCTGTATCTAGAGGACAACAAAAATGTATTTATTATGATCCTGCAAGTTTATAATGCCCCAGCTGATTCTGACTTACCTTTTGAGAAATCCTAGTCTGGATTCAATGGAAAATGTCACAATTTGCACAACAATCTGTCTCTCAAAAATTACATACAAGCCAAGGAAGCAGAATCAAAATAACTTGATGAATTTCAAGGATAGTTTCCTTGTTTGAAATGTCAGATATTTTAGGACAAATGTGTGAGTAGAAGGAACCAGTCCATAAAATAAGCAAGGAAAAAAATTATTTTCAGAATGCCAATACAAATTGTTTGTGACCATAGGTATCATGATAGCATGGTATAGCAAACAGTGCTTTGCTGCACAGCGGCACTTGTTCATCCAGCAGGTACATAGCACTCCGGGAGCCTAAAGCTGCTCTTGCACTGGGGAAGCAGAAGTGAGATTTGGGTCTTGGTGTTTTTCACCTCTGATGTTTTTAATCTATACTTCCTACCAATAAACAGATTACATTAAGAGAAATTCCAGAATCAGATGTGTGAATGCCTTTGATTTTCCTTTCTGTGTTCTGTTTATTAGCTTTAAATTGTCAATCCTTTTCTTAACATGTTGCTGGAATATTGTGCATTTGAGTTGTTGTATCTCTTCTCTCTTCATTTTTCATTTTTTTTCCCTTTTCTAATATTTCTATTAATTCAGCTCCTCAGACATCTCTGGTATTAACTTGTGCTCCTTCTTGTCCCAAGCTGAGCTTAGATAGCACACTGTAAGTTGCAGTCCACCTAGAGGTTTGATTTGGTGGGCCATAAATTATTCCACCATAAATTAAGTGAAAAAGTCTGCAAATTGTTGTGCTTGCTCTTTTTTTTAATTATTTTTTTTATCAGAGAATTATAGATTTCATGTTATTTGTGAAAGATATATTATGGAAAATTGCTAGATAAATGATGTCTCAGTTTTAAATAGGATAATCATGGTGGCTGAAAGACATCTGATAATGAAGAAAATATGTCTACAGAGTTAATGAACTAGCACAAATACCAAATATTCTTGCTTAAAACCCTACCTGTCTAAGGCATACTTACCTGTATCGTAATACCCTAAATCATACTGTGATATTTAATAAATTAATAAGAGTATGTCATCAATACAGATGTGTGTTAAGATGGTTCAAAAATGGAAGCATTTTAGGCCATCAGTTGGTATTTATAGCAGTAAGTTTGTGCCACTGCCCTGCGAGTGTAAGGCACTGTCCCACATGTGGGGCAGCACTGAGTGGGCAGTTCCCTTGTTGCTGCACAGTGCCAGGGGAAGCAATAAGAGCTTGAAAAAGTTGTGTGTGAGGTGTTTGTCTTCTACTCATTGCCTTCCTTTTCTTGCGAAGTTTCTGAAAGATGCAAAAGGGAAGATAAGAAACCCACCAGAGGCTTCTGGAGGTTACAGTGGTTTCAGTGGCAGGCATGACAGTGGTTGATTGGTGCATGGAAATCAGTGTATCAGAAGACATTTCAGTTGACCCTTGTCACGAGAGCCTTCACCTTCGAAAGCAGCCATAAGAGGTTAGTGTCTCCAACAAATCTCCTAAGTCCCTTTCTTCTACCAGCAAATCGAACTTTTGAACTTCCCCGTCCCTGCCAGCTTGATAATTCCTTTTGGATTTACTTTCTGTAGAAACCCGAATGTCCTGAGATTTCTATGCAGTCTCTAAGGCATCCCTCCAGACCTTTAACTAGCTGTTGCAGTCTGCATAACGTGTATGCTAAACTGATTTCATTCAATGAGATTGCAAAGTGTAGATCCTTCCTAAACATAACAAGAAATACTATTAAAAATATTTCACTTTTAAAGATTGATGTTAAAGTGATCCTTAATCTACCATACAAAGTGAAAAGTAATATCTTTGTATAAATTATGCACATTTATATGTCTTGGTGGATACACATACATATGCAAAGATTACAAAAGTATTAGGCATTCATTTATACATTAAAAAATCCTTCCAAATATTTCCTGTCTTAATTTGTAAGACTATAATGTTTACATACTAAATACATTACTTAGTAATGCTTATATTCTTAGCAGCTGAAGGAACTTAGCCAATTTTACACACACACAATCAGGTTTTTCAGTGGAAACTGAATCCTTAAGTAGTTACAAAGCTTCATTTGGTATAACCATTTATCAATTCTGGTTTCTGAAATAGGATTTTAGTATTTAGATCATATTTTCATAGCCTTTTTTTGACACCTAGTAAATGGGGGCTACTTTAATTTTTGAGAATGCCATGATTAGATATCTCTCCATGATATCTAGAACAAACCCATAGATTCATATCACCAAAGAGAGTACAGCAAATAGACAGTCATACAGACAGAGTTAAAGCCATCATAAAAGGGCTACGAAGACAAAGAGCAGAGGAAAGAGATTAAAAAAACCCCTTTTTTTTCATTCAAGAAATTTGATTTCTTCTTTTCTGTAGTAAGGGGATTTTTGTCAACTGTGTTGAATAACTTTTGAAAAACTGAGTGCTTATGTCACAGGAAAAGGGCTCAGAATTATGATGTAACTTGTAAACCCCAAAATCATTTCACAGATTCAAAAAATCTCAAACTCCATTGGTCATCAGTTTTCAGACTCTGTTGTACAGTAGTTTCAAGTCTGGTTTTGGTTAAGAAATAATGCTTGTTGTAATACCTGCTGGGTTTACTGTAATCATCCAAGTATGACAAAACATAAACTTTTAAATTATTGTTGGTAGCTTTGCAAGTGTATTAGGCATTTCATAAATATTTTTTTTTCTTTGACATCTTAGCTATAAAATTGAGCTGTTTCCCAAAAGCATGGGAGGATAAATTACAATTTGCTATTGCAAGGGTAAGTTGCAAATTTGTTTGCAATGCACACGTGCCGTGCAAAGAATTTAAAGTGGTTTAGGCCACCTTCTATTACCTTTCTTCAGGATTTCTAAAAATTCTAGGCTTTCTGGAAGGTTACTAATTTTCTACAATATTTATTACCTACTCAAAATTATATCTGAAATTAAATGGAAGAAATAATTCCTTGTTATTTTAGCATATAGTTTCCCAAGTAACAGTAACTTATCATTTGTTCAATTCATCACCATTGACACTGTTCCAAAAATACTATGGAATATGTTTGGTGAACTTCAATTTTCTAGAAGACACATACTATACAAACATAGCGAAAAATGTTTCCTTGGTAGACAGGTGCAAACTAATGCACACACTATCCAAGGGAAAGACCAAAAGACCTGTAGAGTTCATAGGCTACATGCTCTTTTTGCCAGCAGCTGGAGCAGCTGGCTGAGTGATCAGACCACGTGTCACTACTGAACTGGTCTCACGATGTGCTGCTACTTATGGAATAACATTTTTTTTAGACATTTCTGATAAATGCAAGCAGTCAGTTGACCACTAGACGTTTTTGTCTAGATAAAAAATATTTTAATTAATAATAAAACTTAGATTTACATGAACTTACTTGAAGTCAGATTTGGGGCCATACATAGGTTGTGTTATGCATATGCCTATCTTGTATTTTGAAGTAGAGAAAGTATCTCCTGGTAACTCTCCTGGGGACCTTTACATAATTTAAACATTGGCATAGACAGCCTATGAGTGACCAACATCAGCCTTAAGCAAATATCCTCTGGTCTGTGATATATTAGATGTACTTTTATTACCACTCCCTCGGGCAAGAGCCTGGGAATTTGAATGAGCTTCTAACAGGGCCCTGAAGATAAACGTATTCATGTGCTACCATTTCTGCAGGGAAAGATTTTCAGAGGCTGTACAGCTTAATTGAAATTGTGCAGATACTTTCATTTAAAGTTCATTAGTTGCATGCAGTTTTACTGTTTTTCCACTGGAATTGCAATGGATCTGTGAATAGATGCCCACCAAGTCACAGAGTACTTGAAAAATCCAAGTATGGATTTTATGTGTTGCTAATAACCTGTGCAGAAGCTGCTAGCTGACTGACTTTCCATAAGTCCCTTGGAAAGGGTTGGTGAAGAAAAAGACAATTTGTTATGTGCAGTTAGCATTTTTTATTTTTTTTTGCCAAAGCTCATGTGCATCAAATAAATTTGAAAAATGGTACACAACCATGTTTTCCCATCAAAACAGCAGCTCTTTCTCGACCTTTGGGATTCTACAGATGTAGTCCTTTAGATGCGGCTGCAACACTTTGCAAAGATACTGCTCTCAGTTTTGTTCTAAGTCATAGGTTTAAAGCCATTACCCATTACTGAGTCCATAACTGACCACATCAATGATCCTGTTTAATTTAAAACAAATTAGTTTAAATTAACATCCACAACAGTGAACAACTGTAGATGGTAACATTGAAAACCACCAAGATGATATCAGGCATTGCCCATGCCCCAACAAGCTTACTTTCTCTTACACCCCTAATTTAGGCAAATGCTGGGAGGACGGTAAGTTTGCTGAACATGAAGGAAAAAAAACATGAGAAAGTTATCCTAGGATAATTAAAGGACTATCTGAAACAGCCTCAGTATCTTAACAGTTATGTTTGAGAGCCAATAGAGGACAGTTGACATTGGAATAGCTGCAAAAGCCAAATGTGGGGTATAGATTTAAAACGGAAGACAAAAAATGGAATCATCAGCTAACTTGCATCTCTGGAAAAATTTTGGAGAAAAAAAGAAATAGCTGTTAACAGCTGGAGAGTAATAAAGCTACAGCTGTCATACAGCCTTATGTGAGTTTTTTTGTACTCACACAATATCATCAGGTGTCAAGAAAATCTTAACCTGGATGCAACTGCTGGAGTACAAGTTAATGTGCTCTGAAAGTGTCAGCTGGTGGTTGTAGTTGAGATGGGCTTCATGGAGCTACATTCCGCTCATAGCTCTGTTTATATAGTGCTTTCTGTATTTCGTTAATGAAATAGAAAAGGAACATGTTAAGGCTTCTAATGCCACAGGGGTAGAACTGTCAATTACGTTAAAAAGTTATCAGTCTTCAAAATTGGAAAAATTCCAGGAACAACCTGGAAAAATGGTCAGGTGAATTTCAGAAAGGAAAAATGTGAAGTGTTACTTTTTGGCAGGAATAATTAGCTGCAGAAATGCTAAGTGCCAACAATTTAATGACAGTGTTTTGGGAAAGATCTGAGAATTATGAGAGTGTGAGTCAGTGAGCCATGCTGTTGTGAAACAGACAGAGCCCTTGCAACATGCACAAGAGGTCCTCCAGCTTGTCTTTGCATTGCTGAGGCCTCATATGGACCGTTGTGTGTCCTTCTAGGGCTGTATTTTCAGAAAGATGTAGAAGAAACAAAGATGACCCAGAGGAGAATTAAAAAGAATAATCAGAAGCCAAAAAAACATGACATCTGAGGGAAAAAAAAATATTGTCTTGGGGTTGTTTCATGTACATAAGAGAAGATTTGGGGAGAGGGATGATTGAAGTCTTCAAGGATAAAAAACACTGCTGTAAAGACAAAGCCAACAATCTGATGTCCATTTCCATAGCAGAGAGACCCAGAAGTAATGTGTTTAAGTAACAGTAAAGAACATTCATTTTAGGTACTTAAAATCTTTTGAAGGACTAGGATAGTGAAGCACTGGAATGGATTGTCTAGAGAGGCTGAGATGTCCCCGTCACTGGAAGACTTAATGAATAGATTAAACAAGCAACTGCAATGATATATTTTCAGTTGATCCTGCTTTGGAGGAAGCAAGTGAATGTAGGTTATTTCTTCAAGTCTTTTCCATATGTAGCTGTATTAGATTCTTTGATATGCTAGCTTTACCCTAACATCACTATAACACAGCTAACAACACAGCATATTTCCGTAGCTTTAGAACTGATTACAAAATTTATGCTTTTGCCAGAAAATACTAATTTGATAACATTTCAAACTAATTTCAGGAAACAGTTAGCTTGAATTACTTCCCTGGTTTTGAATTTTCCCCAAAATATCCTATTTCTGTAATTTCAGACATTCTGGGCTCAGATTAGCAGGTTTGAATCCTTAATTTGTAAGTTTAAAAATCAAGGTGGTTTTTTTTTTTTGTTTGTTTTATTTTTCTTCTGCCTTCATTCACCAGTCTGGGGAACATTTTCAAATTTTTTACCTTGCCAGACAGAGAAAACACTTCATGTGATTGCATATTTAAATAAAACAAATTCCATTCAATTACACTGCTTATGTATGTATATGAAGCAGCAAGGACTCAAAAAAAAAAATTACTTGTAATAGGTGGAAAATTATCATTAGAGAAAAATCCTCATTTGTGACCCACACAACTTAATTCTTCAACCTGATTCTATAGTACAAGATTAAATGACCATCCAGAAAATCAGTGTTAGGAAACTCAACCAACAAACATTTGAATTAATGTGGACACCATTTTTTCAAGCAGAGAAGGATATTTTTAGTAAGAAAGCTTTCACTCACATGAGTTGTATTGCTTTCAGGAACACAGGGAATATTTCTTGCCAGAAGTGCCGAAATGGGAGGAACCTGGAAGGAAGGAAATAACAAATTATGCATGGTACCACAGTCTGCATATGTGTACCTATTCTTTGTGATGATGATACTGCCCAGATGGGGAACAATGTATCTGTGAAAAAACTTTGGGTAACAATAAGACCAAAGAAGTCTTTTGTTAATAATACTACTCATGGGAAAGCACTTCCCAGCGTGCTGTTTGAGATTAAAATGTTTGGTGTTACTAGTAGTGACAGGTAGCATGTATTTTGGGAGACAGATTTTCCATCATATGTATTTTTCATTCAATTTGTTCTTACCAGGTCTATGGACTGTTTGAGAAACGGACAAAGATCTAGAAAAAGGAAGCTGCTGACCATAGGCTATAGGTAATAACATCAAAGCCAACATGGAGAAGAAAGGGAGGAACTAAAGAGTTTTCCTGTAATTAAAAAAAAATCATAATATATGAGAGAAGGTATAATTTTTTCAATATTGAGAGGCAACAACAAAGTGCATTTTAAAAGAAGGTAAAAACTCTGCCAGAGAGGGAATAAGTACAACTAATAGATTTTTGTCTGACATATTTGGTTTGCATTAGTTTTTCTCCTTTGAACTTAAAAGTCTAGACAACAGATAAACTCATGGATGGCAAATTACACATGAAGTTCATTGATGACCCAGCATTCAGAAGTAAAGAAAAGGTTTATTACAGAAGAGCACCAACTCTTTTATTAATGAAATAAATTTTCTATGTATAAATCCCTATCACAATATTAGGAATTTGGCAATAGAGGAAGCAAAAGAAACAACAAAATATGTATGTCAAAGTTGCCATGCTTTTTTCCTTCCTAGCTTTCCAGACTCTTTCCAGATTTAGACTCACTGTGTATCTTTGTAGATATATATATATAAAAATATTAGATTTCCTTCAGCATTGTACAGCTATGACATTGGGGGTTTTTATTCTCACCAGCTCCTTTGTTAAATTACAATATTTAATATTGATTTCACACAGAGTAGTAGAAAAATTACACATTTCACATACCCTACTTGTCCTGACATAAATGTTCATTTTCAGATTAAGGTTAGAATTAGAATTGATGTTGAGTCTTTGCCTATTCTAGACAGAAGACTTAAGTGAAATGACTATTATATAAATGACATTCAGCTCAGCTGGTGCAATAACGTTAATAGCTTATAGATGGTAGAGTGGCATAGGCAGGCAGTGTGTTGGTTCTGTGACAAACATTGATTATGCCTGGAGAAAAAAAGAATTGTAATGAGAATCAAATATTATTCAAGTATTCCTTTAATAATATACATCCCCAATGGTGAAGTGAGTTTAATGTGAATATAATTTCAATTCTCAAAAATTTCCTAAGAATTCATGATACAATTTCCAAGTCCGTATGGATTTGGAATAGTAATGAAAATTCCCCAGGCATTAGGAGATGTTTGAAAGCTTCAAATTCATTGACTTCTAGTTTTAGGAAGGACTACATAGTACCAATCCCGATTACAAGTCTTTAATTCTATCTCAGTATCAGACATTAATATTTGCAAGTGAACTCAGACTACCTCTATGCCATATAATTATTTTCTTTCCCTTTTCTGTGAACATGGATATACCTTTTTAAATGACTGGATACAGTTATCCAGTGGTTTTTCCTGTCTCATTCAGCCCTCAGGGAACTCAGCTCTGTGGAAGAGAACTGTTATGTTATGGAGGAAGGTGGAGCTGACAGCAGCTCTGGCAGAGGCAAGGAGAGAACCCAACTATCAAGGAAAGCATCCAACTTTCTTAATCTAAAGTTGTCCCCCTCTACCCTAGTTTCCTTATTTCATTCTGCAATGGCAATGTCAGGGATGTTATGTGCTGTTAACTGAGTTCTTTAAATCAAAATTTCCACATCTAATCATAAACCTCACACAGGTCCAAAGAGACAAGCACAACAGTACAGTTTAAACCCTAGCTGAGAAGATTAAGTGAGGATTAAGGATTCAGGATCATCCAAAAATGGGGACACTGCTAGGAAAAAGGCAACTTAAACAGAAGGAAATTATTTCATCTGATCCATAAGGGAATCAGAATGTGGTGTTTAAAAAAACAGAAACTGTGAGTAATCTTCTAAACTAAAGAGTGTGGGGACACAGCAGTGGAAAAGTACATGGTTCAGGGTTCTGCCTCTGGTATTGATGCAGATATGAGAAGGACATGCAGAAAAAACTGGAGGGTGCAATTAGTCAAATAAGAAATAGAAAATAAGTGGAATTTAAAATATAATTGCAGGAATGGAGAAGCAAAATTATTTGGTACAGGTGCATTTACATGAATGAAAAAGAAATATTTTTTTGACCATTTCATTAATATAAAGAATTAAGACAGAAGAACTAGAATTTCTAGCCCTTCATGAGGTCATCACTGTATACATGGAAGAAGCCTGGTGAAGGAAGACAATCAATGAAAACCTGCAATACTAAATGTGAAGTAAACTGAAAATACAGAACAGGCCATAATAGCAGTGGGTTGATGCTGTAAGGCAAGAGTTAATGGAATCAAATTATATTAAAAAGCTATTTGCCTCAATAAGTAAAGAAAAATCTACACATTAAAATTTCAACTTATCTGGAGAAGCTGGGGAAGTGACGGTGACATCAGCTGTGCTATGCCAATGGAGACAAGGAAATGTTGTGAGAGATTTTAATTACACCCCTGTTGGCTGGGCAAATGTCACAGTAAGACCCAGGGTATTGACTCGGGCTGCTGCTGCTGACACTATGAATTTCTCATGGAATGGCTGATTAGGAAGATTATGAAGAAAAAGGCAACTCTTAGCATGGTGGTTAATATCAAGCAAGATGTTATCACAGATGAAAATTCAAAATTAAAGTCCATGTGGCTTCTGTAAAGAAAAGTCTTTTCTTACTTGCTGAAAACATAAGCAAGGAAAAATAAAGGTGATCCACTCAATGTAGTCCTTTCAGATTTTTAAAAGGTTTTTTGACTCTTACCAAAGAGTTTTAAGGAAAGTAAGGATCTGAGGTGTAAGACGGAAGATCTTGGCCTTGATCCTTAACTGCAAGGTCGGAAATGGAAGGTAGAAGCAAACACTTGTCAGAGTGGAGAAAATAAACAGCTGTATGGGGATCTGTGCTGGTCAAGTCCGTGATAGTGTAAAATATTCTGACAAACTCCTCTCAGGGAACTCTTATTGTTCAATACTACTGGAAGCATGCAATTTTCCCTTTCTGTTTCTCAGGGTTTAAAAAGTAAAATTTTGTGGTTTAGATATAGGTGAGCTATGAAGACAAATTAATACTTTGTGAAGGACCACAATGTGGTGGTGAGGAGATTTATGTTGTGATTTTGTTTTTTAAGAAATCAGAACATTTCAGTTTGAGTTGGTAGGTGTTAGTGTTTGGTGATGATGGTGGCCTGACAGGGTGTGCTTTCTACACTAAGGATTTCATTAATATCAAAAATCACCAACAATTCTTGAGGATGTTAATAATTCTGAAATGAAAACATAATTTGAGCAGCACGTATTAAAGAAAATCTAAAGCAACTTCCTGAAAAATGAGGAAAAAACTGACATCTTACACAGTGACGGAGAACTTATAAGGGACATGTATTATGTAATGAGTGCATCATATTATATAGCTAAAGAGTACTGAACTATGGAATTATTCCCATGTTACTGTGTTTTAGATGTTAGATTTTCCAACTTCTGGGGTTTTTATAGTATTTTCTATGCATGATTTCATGGCTTAGTAAGAAAAAATATTCAGTAGAAAGCTGACTGCTGCTTAACCATGATGCTGAAAAATCTAAGTACTGTTGTTGCCTGTTTCTAGAGATGTCTAAATACTAAATTACCTAAATGTCTGTCTTTTTTCTTTTTTTTTTCCTTTTTTTTTTTTTTTAAGCTCAACAGGAAAATAAAGTTTGCATGTACTTAGCACTTTTCTAGATCTGTTTAGACCAAAGAGCTCAAAAGCTAATATATGGCTATATTTGTTTTACATTCAATAGAACTGGCTACAACAATTGGAATAAGAACAGAATCAAACTACCACATATGCTCACACCACTAAGTACTAACCATGTTTTCTTATTTTTTTCCCTTTTTCTCTCTGTCTTTTCACATCTCCTGCTCATGTGATCCTGATTTATTTTATATAATATATATAATTAATTTAATATATATCAATATATATAATATTTTAATATATAATATTTTAATATATATAATATATATGTATATATATGTGTATATATATAATACAAATAATTCATTTAGCCAAAATAGCAAATAGCTTAGTGATGAAAAATATTTCCTGGGAGACAGGAAATATAAATTTCAGTCTCCCTAGGCTCAAGAGGAAGCCCAATCTAAACTTCTTGGTTAGTCACCATTAGTCTAGTTTGAAAGATGTAAGCACAATCTCTGCCTTTTAAAAGAAGACCATGAACCTTTCTCATTTCTCTGAAGGAAATGCTGTAGTCATCCATCTTTAGAGAAGTCTCTGGCATCTGGGTCAAGGTGGGCAGAGATGCATGTATCACCTCTGAAAGCAGGTGGATCTAACACCAGACACAGGTTGTTCTATGCAGTTCCTTATACAGTATGCTGTGTCTTCTGTGTCCTCTATTTCTCTGGAGTCTGCATACTTTCAACATATATGGTTTTGACCGCAATGCTCTGTTACACGACTTCTTTTGTCTTTTATATCCCAGGTATCTCAGAAAGCTTGCTGCACCTTAGTAAGCCTAGTCAACCGTTTGAGTTAAGCCTTGCTTTAGTTTCAGCCTCTGTTAGCAACTCTTTGTATCTTATATATATCAAGAAGAGAAATGCTTGGAAGAGAAATTTAACAAAAGTAACAAGCATTAACCTGCCTAAACTCAATTTAATAAGATAACGAACTGTATTTAAATATTAAATATTGCAGTATGAACTCTCAGTTATTTAAAATCTTCATTAGCTCTAGCTCTAAATCAAGACTGATTATCCTTCTCATTTAACCACAGGTTCTTGAGATAGATATCAGTTTTTTGTAACATGGTTGAAGGCATCTAGAATTGGTCACTAGCCTGGCAGAGGAGGTTTCCATCCAGTATGAGTAAAATATCCAGTGTATACTGCACAACAGCATAATAAACACATTAATAAATTGTGAATCATTTAACCCAGAAGTATAAACAGACCATTCTTAAGACAAAAAAGAGGATGCAACCTGCAGCCATGGAGGAAACAGTCATTTGTCCTAATCAAACAGCAATTCCTTGGGGAACATTCAGAAAAGTAAAATATGAAATATGCATCAAAGGAAAATACTCGGCTTTTATTTTAGTTCCCAGTACAATCTGACAGAGGTGAAACCAGTGCTGATCTACAAATTTCTTAGTACTTACATTTTAATAGAATTTTCTTATTTGATCCGATGCTGCAGTGATCCTATATATTTGGAATTAATTTTATCAAGATATTTAAAAGTTCTTGACGAAATATTTTGTCAACTCTTATAGGAAATGTTTAGAGTGCTTAAAACAATCAGGATCACAGCAAGCAGTTTATGAAGAAATTGTTAGAGTAACAGTACTTAACAAGAGAAATTATTCTATCAAATTAAACAAATTTAGGAAATAATCACTTTAAACTTGACACATTAGGGATTTGCAATGCTTTAGTGACATCAGTGTTAAACAGAATGAACTAAATTGGCTGAAACTTCCTGCAATAGGCAGGTTTATCATGCACTAAACTGAGAAAACAGGTTTTAGGTTGTTATATTTTGGTTTGGGTTTTTTTGTCCCCTATTGCCTTATCCATCTAGCCCCTGACAGAAACACAGGCAGAATCCGAGTTACCAGAAAGGTTATTAAAGGAACGTATATTCCTATTTTGAGGTAAAACCATACTTACGGCAGACATGCAAGATGACACTGCAGCAAAATGCAATCCAGTGAAAAACTGAAAAAACAATTGTGAATCATTTTACAAGCTTTGTTATGAGGCCTGTTACTTTACAAAAGGATAGCTACAGTTCTATCCTAAAAATTCCCTTCCATTTGAGAAAGTGCTGCTTTCCGTACTGTAACAAGAGCAGGTGTCCTCTTAGACCAGCCCAGTACTGGTATGTGTTTCATCAGGTACAATGAGCAATACTCTATCATGAAAGATTACCTCCTGACTAATGATGATCACTATAAACAGTTGGGTGCTATTTGACTGCGTGGATGGTGGTCCCACCTAGCTGACAACCCATGCATGTGTTTTATCTCATCTTGCCTTTCAAACCGTGTGTGGAGTTAGACAGAGAGTTGGAAGAAGCTTCAGAAAGTTATGAGGAAGGAGATGATTAATAGTGGGCTATTAAATGATATTGCAACAAATAAAGCATAAATACAGGCCTTTATCATCGTCTGAGTTTATCTGTGACAGAGAAGACCTTTTTGAAGCTGTACTTGGGAGCTAAAAAATGAACTGCTTGACACATGAAGATAACAAGAGGCTTCATACAGATTCTCATTCTTCAGCCTGTTGAGACTGCACTGAAACATCCAGCTGAAGTCTTGGTAGGTGTTGTAGGAGGTTTTGAGTATAATTTTCCAGTATTTTCACCTGCATGCAATAGATCCTAACCAAAAATCCCCTGCCTTTCCTACACTGGGAATTTTGAAACAAAATTGTCTTTTGAGTGGGTTGGGTTTTTTTTCCAACAACTTGAAAATGGGACAAGAACCCACAATTTCTGATCAGTTTTTGGAAATACTGTTCTTACAGCTTTATCCAGGTTGACTATTTAGATAAAATATTTCAAAGTGCAAAACATATTTATTAAGTACAATTTTCTTTCTTTATGCATAATTTGATTGCAACACTTCACACTATTTGTATCCTTGAGCCAAAGTCTTGGAGGAAATGTAATCTATTTATAGGGATAAGTGTATTTGTACTTCAGGACAGCACTTGGTACTGTACATTCTTCAGGCTATAAGGCTTTACATGTGTACGTGATACTGAAGCAACCATCTTAGTGCAAACTGCTACTATTACTGTTAGTGACTACGAAATAATATTTGCAACATTTAAATCCAACAATTTTAGCATGTAAAATGCTTTGGTCTAAGATTTCTATCCAAGTGAAAATCAAAGATTTTTCTGAGTGATTTATATGCTGGGGTTCAAATGAATGTCTTGTTTTGTTGTTTTTTTGTACTGAGAAACCTAATTTTAACATCAATTTTCCACAAAAATATTTTTTTTTTTATTATTTACCTCTTATTTTTGTCTAATCCTGTATGCAGATATTGTGGGAACTTTTCGTCATATAATACTCTAGTAGTGCCTTAAAACTATCAACATAACGTAAGTTTAACAAAAAGTCAAATACATTTAGAACAAATTGTTTTGATAGACTTAAAATATTTTAGGATTTTTTCTGAGCCTACTATATGTAATGGGAGCAGTAAATTAACTTCTTTGTTGTTGTACTTGATTTAAGTGACTAATAGACTTACTTGAATTGCCATATTCAGGGGTGAATTTTGGTTCTTTTTTAAATGAATAGAATCAGAATTAATATCTGATTTTGAACATGGCTTTGAGAAACCTGTTCAAGTGGAAGGTGTCCCTGCCCATGGCAGGGATGTTGGAACTAGATGGTCTTTAAGTCCCTTCCAACCCAAACCATTCTATGATTCTATGATCTCTGTATGGAATTGACGCAAAAGACAGAAACTTTTAAGACAAAAAAACCCGTTTGTATTACACACAGAAAGCAACAGAGTAGTCACTATTAAAAAAAAAAAAAAACACAAACAAAACAAAAAACCAAACCAAAACAACAACAACAAAAAAACCAAAACACCAAAGCCTTTCTAACTTAGGTGTCTAAGCATGAGCTGTTAGAAACACATAATGCATAACTGTGGTTTTTCACTGGAGAACCAAATGTTCTCTACCCACCATATTTGAAATTTCTCATTTAACTTGCAAGAAATATTTTTTTTTTCTGTCAAGATATGAGCACAGGTCTGCATAAAGCAACAAATAATCCATTCCAGAATTAATCTGTGGGTTTTATAACCAAAATTTCTGGAGCCTTATATAAGTTTAGCAAACACCTTCACAAAAGTTGAAAGATGGGTGTATAGAATTTTTTAGATTTCCTAGCACATATGCAAAATTATTCTTAAAGGTTCTGATATATAATCAGAAGTTTTGATGGTAACATTAGCCAAATACTTAGTCCTTAGAATTTGTTCTAAATTTCCTTTTCCTTCTACATAGTCCTCTGTAGATCCATTTGGTGAATAAATGCAAGTGTAAGAGGAAAAACTCATTTTGGCTTCTTGGTTCCAATTGCTGTTTCCTTTGTGACACCTTAAATTTTTTAGATCAATGTACAGTAATCGAGCATCTAGTTTTACACACCAGCAGACTGACACTCTCTCTCTTTCTCTAGTCCTTGATGACTTTCTATTTCTTTTTCCTGTGGATTCAGGGAAGATCTTGGCATAACAACCTTCTTAAATTACATCATCAGCTCTGCTACTATGCTGACTTTACGCCTATTTTTTTTATTTCCCACAACTCGGTGGCATTATTAACCTCATTTGGTTTTGACTTGAGTTAAATTTTAAAATACATTTTATTTGCAGGTTTATACTAAAGAATATAATTGGGGAACCGAAATCTTGGAAGTGAAAAAACCTGTTTGTTTTTCTAGGAGTATTATGCTCCACAGATCGTAAGAGACCAGTACTAAAAACCCAGAATATATATGAGATTTTCCTCCACAGTAACTGGTACGTTGACTAGTAATACATTTACATGTCTTTCATGAAGAAGGGAGCACCTTTTTAATGTATTTATTGAAAATTGATGCAAAACTTTCTGCTTTTTGATATCCACTCTTTTTCTCCCACCAATGAGATAGATCCTTCTAGTTGACAGAGAAGAATCTTTTAGTTGTTTCATACAAATACATATAAATGGAAGCATCTGCTCTGTATTCCAGATGCTCTTGGACACAGATACAAGTAGATTCATAAGGATTCCTGCAATTATTTCTAGTGGATATAATGTATTTCCAAAAATATGAGAGATTGAATTCTGTTTTTACAAACCTGAGATTCGAAAAAAATGTACAACCTGCAACTTATTGGGGTGAGCCTTTTTCCACACATGGTTTTGTCTGTTGTGCTACCCTCTTCTTCCCCACAACCCACAAAGCAGTAAGAATAGATAAAGGGTACAAGCAATAGCATTTATGGAGAGCTGACTGAAACTCATGATGTAGAGCATATGATTGATCTTGACCATTGAGGATCTGTCTAACCAGTTAGTCTAAACTGCAGCAATGAGTGCTATGAATGCCCTAAAATAAAACTATTATACTGAAAAGTTTTATGTCATTATACCCTGTAATTTAGATTTCTCTGAATGAATCGGACTTAAAATCTTGCAGTAGTTTCTTTTTCTGGCTGAAGTAGGCCTATTGATAGGCATGTAAAAAAAAGGCAAGCAATCCTCCATTAAAAAAAGGCACCTCCTATAAATTCTCATGAAAAAGTCATACAAGACTACTTGCTTTTAAATTACAAGCTTACCTGATATCATAACTAATTTCAGTGCTGATCTGCATTGGAGGGACTGTAAGCCTTTAGATATTGAAGTTCCCACTAGAATCAGATGTCTTTGTAGGCAATAGCCATACTACAACACGGTTGTGCCTTCTAAGGAAGCAGGTGAAGTTCAGAGGGAAAATCCATCAAAATGCAGTTGATTCTTTAGCTCAAAATGCTGAATGGGTTTTGAGGAGGTCCAGCTCATATAGACAATACCATTGGATGCATCTCCCCAGTGTTCAGGTCATCTTTAATATTAAGAGTCATGGAGAAACATGTAGGTGTTTTAGATCCTCAGGTGAAATTGTGTCAGCCCATCCAATAGACATCTCTGCATACTTTTACATACTTCCTACAATTGCAATGGTTTCAAATACCACGTTAGTAATAGTAGCCATGTATGTAGTCACACATCCTTTCCTTGCCTGTCTTCATAGTTTGCTTTTCCTTTTTATTGGGAGCTTAATATGTTTTGGTAATTGTACCTGTAAAGTACTTTATAAATATGTATGCTTTTAAAAGTGCAGCTAATGACTTGGAGAAACAATAAACTCTAGAAACTCTAACACAACTCATCATAATATTTTTATTTTATTTTATTTTATT
This sequence comes from Falco peregrinus, assembly GCF_023634155.1. Lineage (NCBI taxonomy): Eukaryota > Metazoa > Chordata > Aves > Falconiformes > Falconidae > Falco > Falco peregrinus. The sequence continues at coordinate 67,376,605 of NC_073739.1, forward strand.
TTAGCTTTGTAACACCAAAAAGTGGAAAAGCTAGAACTTTGCTTTGAAAACCAGTTTGAATTATTTTGTTCCAAATGGATATAGACATACAAAAAGGCTTATCTGCACAGGTGGTTCATGTACAGGAAGCAGAATTATACACAGTTTGACAAAAGGTCACAAAGGAATAAATGCAATTCTTTTTGAACTTGACAATAATTTATTAGAACTTTTCTTATTTTAAATAACAAAACGGCATACTAAAGCTCCAGAATTCTCTTTTGTATACATTCATTTCACCATCTTGACTTGGTCTGAGAATAAACTGTCCATAGTGAAAATTAAGTCAGTGTTGAAAGACAGTCAGTTAATACTTTGGGCAAAATTCTGAGGTGAAGTTGCAAGACCTGATGACTTGTGTATTCTCTTTTCCTTTCTTTCTTTTTCTAAAGTCACAGTAAGAAAAGTGTTACGTTCAATGGATGTTTTGCTCCAGGCTGAAAGTTTTTTACTTTTATATGCTAGTGGCATATAAGGATAATCCAATGGGAAGAAATTAAAGTACTACTTTTTAATCCACAGGCATTACTTATAGTGGACTTGTAAAATGTTTTTCATGCTGAAATCCCAGCTGATTCCAGTAAGTAGTGGAGAAAAGAAACTGGCCTGTACATTAGAGCAAATTTCAGAAATCTTACTTTGAGTGTTTGTGATGGCTGCGCGCCAGCCAGCATTAACTACTTCCACAGTTACTTCTACTGGCTGATTTATTCACATGTGTACAGGTAGAAGAACTGAGCTCTGTGATGTTTAAGTTTGGACACAGGACACAAAGTATACACCCAAATTTTGAAGAACCTTCAATGCATGTGTGAGGAACTGTAAAGTTACAGCCACTGGTTCCTAGTCATGAAGAGACAAGCTTCACAGAAATAAATTTGCTTATATTGCATACCATACGTCTTATAAACAATCAAGGCCTTTATATATATTTATATATATATTTGGCTTGGTATGCATGGGCTACTTCTATATCATCCTGTTAAGTTACCCAGTAAAGGTGCCAGGCCAGGAGTACATAGCCTCTGTCCAGATTTCACTAATAATATCTGGTATGGAAATATCCTCAAAGTATCAAAGAGGTAGAATGTTTGGGAATCCCAGGCATCCCAAAAGCTCCTGCTCTGTAGTTACTATATGGCCTGCATCCCACCTATCAGCTCAGGCACAGCCTTCTGGCCAGGGCAGCCCTGCCATAGAGAGTTTAGGACCATGCTGTTTTTCCATGAAAAATGTGATGCAACAAGATGGTAGCGATACATGAGAAACTGCTGGAGTGCATCATTTAAGTTGTGATACCAGATTACTGCCAGAGGAACAATTGTGCACTGGGGCTAGCAGTGGTCACAGGCTAGGCCACTGCAAAGTGCCTATGAACCTTGCAACTAAAGTCAGGCTTGTCTTGCTTTTCACATTGCTAGAACTCTCTGTAGCAATCACAGGTTCTTGCACAGATTCAACTAAATGGATGGAATGTAATTAGTTTGCATGGCATGTTTTTTTAATACAGTGGCTAAAACAGTGGTGGCTTCTGTAAGAAGATGCCAGAAGCTTCCCCCATGTCCAATGGAGCCAATGCTGGTCAGCTCCAAGACAGATCCACTGCTGGCCAAGGCCAAGCCCATCAGTGACAGTGGAAGCACCTCTGGCATAACATATTTAAGAAGGGGGAAAATTCTGTTGAACACAAATTGCAGTGGAAGAGAGGAGTGAAAGTATGTGAGAGCATTACCTCTGCAGACCCCAAGGTCAGTGCAGAAGGAGCAGAAGGATGTGCTTCAGGCACTGGAGAAGAGATTCCCCTGCAGCCCATGGTGAAGACCATGGTGAGGCAGGCTGTGCCCTGCAGCCCACGGAGGTTCAAAGGGGAGCAGATATCCACCTGCAGCCCGTGGAGGACCCCACACCAGAGCAGGTGGATGCCCAAAGGAGGCTGTGACCTGTGGGAAGCCCATGTTGCAGCAGGCTCCTGGCAGGACCCTTAGAGAGAGAAGCCAACACTGGAGCAGGTTTGCTGGCAGGACTTGCGACCCCACTGGGGACCCACACTGGAGCAGCCTGTTCCTGAAGGACTGCAGCCCGTGGGAGGGACCCACGCTGGAGCAGTTCAGGAAGAACTGCTGCCATTGGGAAGGACTCATACTGGAGAAGTTCACGGAGAACTGTCTCCCATGGGAGGGACCCCATGCTGGAGCAGGGAAAGAGTGTGAGGAGAAAGGAGCAGCACAAATGACATGTGGTGAACTGACTGCAGCTCCCATTCCCCATCCTCCTGAACCACTCAGTGTCAGGAGGTAAAGAAATTGGGAATTAAGTTAAGCCTGGGGAAAAGGAAGGGGAGGGGGAGGGGGTTTTGGTTTTAGTTCTTGTTATTCTGCTCTGATTCGTATTTCCCCAAGTCCAGTCTCTTTTGCGAATGGTGGCAATTGCTGAGTGATCTCCCTGTCTTTATTTCAATCCATGAGACTTTTGTTATATTTTTTCTCCCCTGTCTGGATGAGGAGGGAAATGATAGATTGGCTTTGATGTGCATCTGACATCCAGACAGGGTCAACCCACCACATGGAAAATTCAGGTTCAAAGTTAATTTTTGTTCACCTGTGCCAGGAAATATGTGCCAACATGTTCTGAAAAGTTAGCTTACTAGTTGCCAGAAGAGAAAGCAATGGCACGTACTCTTTGAATGCTTGGGCACAATGCCCATGGTACATTTATTCATGATGTAGCATTTTGATATCTGCAAGTTCAGTGTTGGTGTGACTTAAGGAGAACTTCAGAACTGGTCATATAACAGGAAGCCTGCAGGTCTGTGCTGATAAACTTTTCCTCTGACCAACTATTTTTGTTCAGTTTTCCTTCTTGCAGTTCACTCTTAATCTATACGAGCCTATGACAACGTAATTCTTTTTAAGAATCTTTGATAAGGAACTGTGTCAAAAGCTGCTTGGATAGTCAAAAGGAATTGATTTTGAGCTATGAAAACAGCCCACCTTCCTTTCACACCTCAACCATTTATTGGCCCTATTCTATGGTAAACTTCTACTTCTGAAGCGTTACCTCTGACCTACATCACTAAAATCCCATGTTAAACTCATCAGATTTTTTTTTATTTTTTTGTGGTTTTTGGGTTTTTTTCTTTTGGGCAAATTTTCTAGTTCCTTATGTAAGAGATGGAAACAAAATGAAGTATCTTCTTTCCTGTACTTGGTTTCTGGGTAGTCTTCTTGATACATGGTGAGGGATTGTCCTTGAGAATGACTGTCACAGCACTCTCAAAACTATCAAGCTGCAACAAGGCTTTTACCATCCCATATCAGGTTAACTTCAATAAGTATTTCCCCCACAATGTTTCAACAGTTCATCTACTGTCCGTGCTGGTTCTCCATACTCTTCTAGGCCAGTCTACCCTGCATCTTGCCTCTGCTGCATCCTTCTCCTTGTCTCTCCTCCATCTAGGGCACTCTGTCTCCTCCCTCTGCTTCTTCCATGTCTCTCTTCATTGGCCACTCCTCTTCTATACCCCTTAGAGCTATTTAACTACTAAGCAGGGACAAGCCACGACTGCACCTTATCCACATCAGCTAACCCACCACCCCTGAAGCCAGCCCTAATTAACCCAGCTTCATTCCTCTACAGATGACTTGGGTCATTCGATGTTCAAGCCAGCCTTTTTATTCAGCCTCACTTGAGAAGTTCACCCCCCTAACCTAACCAGCACAGCTTCATTGATCCTTGGCACATGACCTTACTGTAAGTGTTGAGGGCAGGCTGGCAGCCACCTCCCTGCGCAGTTTCCACTTCCAGAACCTTATGAAAATGCAATGCTGACCCTTCGACATTTAGTGTTACTACTGAGCAAAGACCATACAGGAGTGTCATTATTTATTATGAGTGATAGTATTTACAACCTCTTTGTGCCACTGACAGAGTCTGAGTGTGTAACAACATTGGAGTAGAGCAAACAGGGGTGACAGCATGGACCATGCATAGTCTTGAGGAATATATTGACTACAAGTGTTGCAACAGCATGCTGAAAGCATGCAGGACCCATATAACACCTTCTGACATGCTCTCTGAGATGCTCTGCCATTCACTTAGAGACACTGCAGGAAATGACAGTGTAAAAAGCCAGGAAATTAAAACCTTTAGGAGCAATCTTTCAGCACAGTGTATACCCAAAACATGGACAATGACATTTAAGAGCTTTTTTCCAGAGCTCAGCAGCAACAATTGAAGATCATATTAAAAACAAATAAACAAACAATTCCAAACCCATATCCCATTCATTGCAAAAACAATAATTCTCAAAAAGTCTCAATACATGGGCCTGTCAGCATATCTGAATATCTCTCCAGTAAAAGAGTTTCTAGATATTTAACTTTAAGAAAAAGCCTGTCTTTCTTTCAGATGCAAGACTCATGTAGAAGTCTGCTCTGAGCTGGAGATTTTGAACTGTACAAGTCAGGACTTTTAACTTTTTCAAAATGCAAATTTAAAGGAGAAAAAGTTGTCGCCCCACACTGTTACCTTCAAAAACAAGGCAAATGAACAGCTCACATATTCTTTTTCCAATTCACTGCAAAAATGCAGAAACTACCCTCAAATCCTTTCTTTGGATCAAATTCTCTTTCATGACAGGTTAGTGTCAGTGTGAAGCTTGGGATGGTTTCCCCTCAGCCAGTGGGGAAAAGAACTCAGGTTTGGTTTTAGCTATAATCCCTTATATTTCCCAGAGGTTTGAGGCATGACTTATCTCCCAGCAGACAGTCTCCTGATAGCAGAAATTATTCACCTGATAGAAGCAAGAATGAGTGCCTCTGACTTTACGTGCAGTGTAGAGCTACAGAGCTGAGAAACTCCCTTGGGCAAGTATCAGAGTGTCCAAAAATCACCACAGCAGTCCCAGTCCACCTGAACTCTTGCATCGAAGCATTAGCTTTCTCCTCTCCTAGGACTGTCCCTCCACTTCTTTGTTGTCCTTTGTAACACCCTGTTTTGTTTTGCTGACCTGCGTCCTCTTTTTCTGTGGTGCCTGAAACTGTGGCAGAGCACACCTCTGATTTGTGCTTGCCCTCTGCTCTGGTCAGTCGGCAGTCACACAGGGTTATAATCCCCATATTTCATGATATGTGTCTGAAAAACAGACCGAAAGCAGTGAAATACCACTCATACCAGCAACACATTTTGTTTACGAATCTGCAAAAGCTTGAGGGTTTTCTCTAAATTTTCAATAATTCAGTAGTCTTAGTGGTCTCTGCAGGTATAGGTAGAAAAGAAACACATTACTTTACCCTAAGTTTCTTTTGGTGCAACCAAGAAGCAGACAGGTCCTTACAAATCTGCTGTCCTCCCCTCCCTAGTTCTCCAGCACCCTGACACTTCCCAGGATGGTCCATGGGTTGCTCATCATGTGGCCACACAGACATGAAGAGTTCAAACAATACAATGTCCCACAAAGACAACTGTGCAGAACAGCTTGGAGTTCTTGTACAGCAGCTATAGCATGATTAGTCTTTCCACAGAATTTCTTTTCTTCATGAAAATGCATCTTCCATGACAAGGACTGAATGTTGTGTTTCATGTACGTTGCTTCAGGACTAAGACAGGGACTTGTCTTTGCTTCAGCGTTATTGAAAAGCAGTCAACGTCTTTCTCCAGACAGCTTGAGTTAAACAACTTTCTATTTCTTTGATTTAAAGTCATTGGTTGACTCATAGGTGGAATGATTCATCCTCGATAACAGGGTTCCCTGTCCTCACAGAGTAAAAAGGCAAACAAACATGTCCTACAGCAGAACAGGGACTTTTCCAAACTTCACAAAGTTATATATCCCAGTTCTTTTTTAGACCTCTGTTGTGAACTGTAGAAAACACAGAAATGATGGTCAGATTGGACAGGCTTTGCAGTGCATGTATATGAAAGAATCATTAGAAATATCTAGAGAGGTGTCTTTTCTTCTGTGATTTGCTGAAAGCTTCCAGAATGTTCTTAATTTTGCTCTACCATTGAAAATGTATATGTTCTGCATGGGAAAAAAAACCCTGATCAAACCTTTACTCAAGTGCATTTTGTTGAAGTTTCTGCAGCTAAAATTACAAGTAATAGTCTCCCCCACAACCCTCTTCTTCTTCATCCCTGCCCCAGGGCTACTCCCCCAGCTTGTGCTGCTCACGCAGCTGCATTATGACCTGGACCACTTCCCCAGGCTCACAGCCACAGCATTGGGTTTTGACTAAATTATGTTTAACCTACCTCAGTACCAGTTCAGCTCTGCTTTGGCTTATTACATGAAAATCATCCACAGATGGAGGGAACCATACTGCTCAAGCTGCTGCTCCTAACCAGAGAAATCATCACGAAACCACAACCTCAGCATCAGATTTAATTGTGTCAAAGTAAGTAATTTGACCAGACAACTGACGTACTAGACTACTAATCAACTTAAAGAACTAATCTAGTAATGCTGAGGAATCTACCTGAGTATAATATATTAGTAATAGGCATTGTCTGTGTACTACAATGAGCCTGTAAAGCAAAGAGGCATACAAGTAAAATTCTTTCCATTTCACAAATGGAGAAACATTCCCAGTATCAAATCAGAAGAGAAATGCTGCCCTGGCAGCTGATCAAAAGAGGCATACTAAACTGAAAATAAGCTACAGATAAAAAAAGTGCTTCCTAAAGTCTAAATTATTTTTTTATTAATTACATTTTATATTTATTTATGCTAGAGTGTTAAAAAAATTGCAATCTGTTTTAGATATTTTAATAATTTGCTATACAGAAATTATTAGAATAACCTAGTTTAGAGAATGATTAAAATAGTTTAATTGAAAATATATAGTTCAATATACATGAGTAAGCTGTATCAGTAAAATCCATTCTTCCTATTCAGCTGCACAAAAGGTTCTTGAGTGTTTTGCTATGCTGAATGGGCCTAGCATCAGTGTGAACAGAAGGGGGTGATGTTACCTCAGCTTGGGCAAGGATCTGCACTTCTGAAGAAAGGAACAAAAAAATTACCCCTAATAAGATACCTAGGAAAAGAAATAAACTGACATTATTTACATGAAACAGGACTCCTAAAATATTTTATTGCCATTTGATGTGGCTTGTTTTTTCCCCTTCTCAGCATTGTGGGGTTAGCTGATTTACAAAAGACACATGAAGTGCACAGATATTTAGAATACAGTTCTGCAGCATCACTGTACAATGCCTTATTTTTCATGCTGTGTTACTCTGGAAAATCTGTTCTATGCATTCCACAATAATGTAGTCATAAGTGGCACATTATTTGGGTTCAGAAGATGTCTCTTTGTGCCCAGCTTGTTGGAGTCAGATAGGAAATGAGAAGATGAAGCAATATCCCACAACTGTGGAAGAAACTACAGGTGGGTACCCAGTGGAGATGTTGATGGTAATGTCAAATGACAGCCTGCTCCAAGGAAAAACCCACTGGAGGAAGATTTTGATGAGCTAGTGGTAGCAAGGGGAAATGTACTGTGTCATTGAGATCAGGTAACATGGTGGGAGCTGCTGTGTAAGGGGCCCAGACTAGAAAGGTTTTCAGATTTTGGTTGCATGCGTGCATGTGTATGTGTGTGTGTGTGAAAGACAGAAAGCCTCTGCTAATCCTTTGGCAAAGTAGCAATTGGTCCTTGGGACTGGTTATTCAGTCAAAGTGCCATACTGTAACTCCTTAACACAACAACATTTACATAAGCAAAATTTATAATCTGAATAAAAATATTCACAGCTAGATTTCAATAAAAGGGATAAAGGTGTCTGGGGTAAGCAATCTGCCATGAAAAGTTACTAAGGTATTGCGTATCAGCTGAGGAGAACACATTTAAGGATGATACAACAAAAAAAGAAGATCCACTGCTATTCTAATAGCTTTTTAGAGTCTAGCTAGATTAGTTAATCTAAAGATTATTTTGGAAGCAGATTCAAAAAGCATGTTCCACACTCAAATATCTTGAAGTATTGGACAAACAGGTTCTTATTAAAAAACTTCCCCTGGTGAGGGAAAGCAACTTTCTATAGCCTAAGCTTTACTCGTGTTTTTTTGTCTCCTGCACTGTTGATAGTGTTGATTCATAACAATGTAGCTTTTAAGATGTTGTATTCCTTTCAAAAGGTGAAGGTAAGTGTTCCTAACATCATGCAAAGTGATATGAGGAGAAGAGAGAGTTCTGAAAACATGCATTTATGACTGTTTGAAACTGTGATAACCACTTCAAGACTTGGCAGTGTATCATCACTGACCTTTCCTTGTGAGCACTCATAATTGCAGAGAGATTAATCAATTAAGTTTTACTAAAATGTTTTGAAGATGTAAGATTCCAGACACTGTTAAGTACAACAGAAAATCTTATATACTGTCTGTTTACCTCTAGAACAGGGGAAAATGTATGCACAGTAAAATACCGCAAACTGCAAAAGTCATACTAACAACATGGTATATAACAATATAGCTAATATATTTACCTATAGACATCTTCTATGCAAACATGCTTTCAGAGACACCACTAGAGTACGTACAATGAATTTGTTTCCATTAATGTCCAAGAAGTGCTGTATGCTACCTGGAGTAAAGTCCATAGTCATTACTCATAAAAAAGTAATCTTAAAGTACTTGGTTTGCAAGCCCACCTGGCCTCATTTTGCTTAGCATAAAAATCTTAGATTTGCATGATGTTGCAAGCCAACATGTCAAAATTTTACATAATTATCCAAATCACAGTACCGGATGAAGAATCCACTTTGATTTCTCATATTCCCAATTCAGCAGCAAAATTAAACATGTGCTTAATTTTAAGAACATGTGTAAACCCCATTGAAATCAGTGGGATTTATGCACATATTTAAGTGCTTTGCTGAATTGGGGCCAGTGAAGAAATATGACTAATCTCATCAATAAAGGAAACAGGAATTAGTCCAAGTTACTTAGTCACAGTCTGTATGGGGAAAGAGCTGTGCTTTTTGCATCTTTACTGTCTTACACTTTAAAAAAAAATTACAAGCCAGAAAGAGAAATTCAACTTTCTATAACAAGATGATACTATAATTTGTGCAATAACACCTTGGCAATAGTTCTTGTGCTTGTTTGAACTACTGACGTTTTCACTCCCCAGAAGTCTGTGCTCAGCTTTGCAAACCCTTTTAACTAACGTTCACAGCTCCACAGCAGTAATTGATGCAACACAAGTTGAATGGTGGCTGAGATTTTAGACCTCAGGGTTGGTCTTTTTTTTTCCTCTTTGCAGAATGTCTAGAGAAGAATTAAGGCAATGTTCTTAAATTTGCTGTTAAAAACTGTTCAGCTACTCAGTTTGTGGGTTTTTCCCTGTGGATTGCAAAATGCATATGTAATCTTGGTATGTCCTACCTAATCTGCAGGTGAGTAGTTGTGATTTGGCCCTACAAATCATTTTCTGCTGAGTGTGGGTGCACTTTTCCAAAGGTGATTATTACACAGAAACTCATAAAAGTAATAATTTTAATGGAAGTACAGAATGAATACGTACATATAAAAGCAACTTTCTTCTGAATCTCTTTACTTGATCTAGTCTATAAATTTTGTGTATGCTAAAGTTTACCAACGAGGTTTCTAGGACCTGAAACTCAAAGCTGCCTATTTTCACTTTCAGAATGGGTTTCTTTCCTAAGATGTGAAAAAGGCAAAATTAAAGTTATACAAGTTTCCAAATAATGTTCCCTTGCTCTTACATTGCAAGCCTAGCTAAGAACAGAAGACTGTTAGATTACTGCTATTTAGCATGACCCTCCACAGCTGTTTATATTCTGTAGGTAAAAGTAAGAGAGAGATAATTAATTCAGTAAACTACCACAGTAATATTTTTTTCCATCCATGGAGTTAATTAAAAACCTAATTCATATTGGGATGCTAGATGCCCATTTTAATTTTTGCTCTGCCTGAGGTTGCTGTTATATAGTGGGATGCTAGGAATGTAATTGAACATAATTTCTGCAGCTTTTATGTTTACTAGCCCTTCTTAGATGAGTCCTAGAGAATGAAGCATGAGGTTATTAAGCAGGACCAACATAACGAATCTTTAGTAAACACCTGTTTCTCTGGTGTTGTTTACGTGTGTGAATTTGCCTGAATTAATTGTAGTGCTGCTCATGGCACAAAAATTAACCGGCTGCTAGCATTTCTGTTGCAAGCATTCAGTTTCAGAAATCTATAAATTAGGTGTAAAATTTTCTTTGAACTGAAATGCTCAGAATTAGTTATTCAAAACACTGCCCTGTTTAAAAATAAATGGGCTTAAACTATGAGTTCCAGCTGATATTCAAGAAGTTATAGCTATTTGATGTGTATTCAAATTAAGGGATATTTTACACTTTTTGTGCCTCTTATTTGTCTTTCCACATCTCCCTACAAAAGTGGAGACAGGATAATCTGTAAATCTCTATGCAGAAATTAAATACATAAAGAGTAACAGAGGAACACCTTCTATTCTACGTACCAATGACGGAAGCCTTTAACTGGTGATGAACACTCTGAATCCATTTTAACATTTGGTCATTTCTCTGACCATCTGAAAATTTAAGACTTGGAATATTACCACTGGTGTAGCTGTATAGCAGAAGACAGAGGACCTAACTGGAAAGCCTTCAAGAAATACCTCTTGCCCATTCTTAGGTTGCTCTCCATTGTGATATGCCCTTTAGAGAAATTAAATTTTACAGATGAGCAGAACTTCTTAGCTACAGTTATGATGACAGCCTATACAAGGATTGGCTAGGTCAAAATAATTTGAGTGTGCAACTGTATAGGAACCCTCTAATATCCAGTCTGGCAGAAAAGAAAAAAAGATTAGGAAGCTTGGTCTGCTAAAAGCATAAGCCCTGGCTCTAGATAGTTTTGCAATGTAAATTGCAAAGCCTGTGAAGTTGTTCTTAATTAAAGATTATTGGGTTAAAAAATGCTCTAATTCCTTGTTAGCCGGTTAGGTGTAAGAGCCATCTGATGAATATTTATTCTGAGTTACAGATAGACTAAATCATCTTGTTTCCCAGTTTGTTTGGCTGGGAAATCTTTCAGCCTCATTTTTTCTCATGTCCAGATAGTAACCAAATAGTAACCATCAACAGAAGGTGAATTCATAACCTTCTACAGCAACCACCAAAGGAAGAGGTTTGGAGTGGCCAATTGTATCATGAGCAAAAATACAGCTTTAGTTGAGAAAACAAGGGCAGATTGATGCAGCACACTTCACCATAAATTCATCTAACGGCCAGCTGAAACTGGATACACTGGGGCATTGTAAGCATCCTGTTCATAAACCACGACAGGGGAATCACAGTGGGATGTAGCTTAAAGTTATGAAATTGATTCTCAAAGATAAGATAGAGAGAAGAGAAAAAGAATTTAAAATCTAAAATTTCTGAACGATTAGTATGTCAATAGAAAGATTTAATTAGGTCTCATCAACTCTGTTCCAATCACCTTAAAGAAAGATGGGAGAGAAAGAAAAGGGTTGCAATCATTTTATAAAAGATATCAGGAATGTCTGTAATGGCTCCTATTAGTTACTGAACTGACTCCTGAGGTGTGGATTAGTTTAAATACTCCTACAAAAGTTCAGGAAGACAAGTGACTACTTAAAACAATGTGCCATATTCTCAGCTGGTGATGCAGGAACCTTTGATACTCCCTTTAGCCATCCCTTTTCTCTTGGCATAAATGATTACAGAGATTAAATGGGAGTTCATGGCTTCTGTTTTCAAACTGCTGTTACATCTACAAGTGATTTTGTTTTTTGCAGCCTGTATTGCCCAGATTGATGGCGCAGTATCAATGGAATTGGCCTTGATGAAAGCAATAAAATAGTGGTATTTTCAGCAAACTGTTAACACGGCTCTTGTTTCCTCTCAGCCTTCTGTGGGCCCCTCAGACCCAAAAGCAGCGGTGCTGTCATGCAGTCTGCCGATTTGAAAGCTATGCTACTGGCTCCATTTTATTCTCTCTTTAAACAAATAACTCTGGGAACAGCTGGAAGTTTGGAAGGCCAGCTCCACACAGCTCTCTCCCATGATTGATGGTCTGGTGTCTAATCTAAGCTCTGAACTCAAGCTGCAGGCTCTCCCCCCCATGGTGACAGATCTGTGTCTTTTTCTTCTAACCAGCTACGCATTTTTGTGGAAGTAGTATTACTGCTTTTGTCATAATTGATTGAAATTGGCAAATATATTCCAATATTCATGAATTTGCATACACAATTTTATTGGACTCATTTGCTACAGCTGTCACTTTTTAACACAATGATCCTGGCAGTTGAATAGCTCTGTTCCAAACCTCCTAAAGACAAGACATGAATTTAAGTCAGAAATGATGGCAAAGAAAATACGTTAGTGTAATAATATATAACATGAGAAACAGGTAGAGATTAATGCCTCCTGTTTGTTCTCTTAATGCTTTTACTACTATTTTTCTTTAATATTTGAGAAAAGGAGGAAAATGGTAAAGGAGTATGCAGCGGGATTTTTCAGGTACTGATTGTGGTCCTCTGCTAAAAAAACCCACACCACCTATATTTTTCCTTTTCCCAGAAAATGAAAAGGAAAAAATTCCCAGAATTCAGTTTGGTTTTTTGCACAGTTCCCCGATGATTATTTTCTGGAAAGACAGACACTTCCAAAAGCATGTCAGAGTCCTCTATTGCTATGGGTAGATTAAGTATTGAAAGGGTTTGCCAAGATTTTGACCAGATTTTGGTTACATTCTTATCCCCTGGAAATGCTTACAGCACAGGTGCTCAGCACCGGGCAGATGAGCGGGTACTGGCTGGTATTATTCGTTCATAAATTCCAAACATACACACATACCCTGCAGTATGTTACACTGCTGTCTTTTCATGGCATGCCTGTTTATTATAAGCCTGAAGGGGGATAATACACAATGCGATGTCACATTTCTTCCATCTAATCTAATCCAGAGCTAGAAATCATCCTCCTGTTCCTCTCAGTGCAAGGGAATCATCCAACTTCCTTACACGTGCCACAAAAGAGGTGAATAGACTGTGCAGGATTTGTACTAGAGATCCACCCAACTGTTAATAAACACATCTAAATTCTTAAGCCTCAAAGGTAACAACATTTTCCCTTCAAACAGTAAGGGATTAAATCCTTCCGCTCCCATGTGGTCGACACAGCACACGACAAACTTGCACATATTCCAGGAAACCAGCATTTATTTCAATTTATCTATTTTTGTGCTCTGAAAAACCCCAAACAGCAATTTTACCTTTCAGTTGACATCAATCCTCTGTTTAACACACTTAAGTCTCTATTTAAATTATGAAGACACTATTTCGATGTAAGAATATGTTCTGAAATATATTTGCCTTTCGAAGTAATTTATTAATAAATGTTTCCTAATTGCTAAAATTACAAATTTCTATAGCTGTTTCTTAATGTCATGGCCACATATATCTGAGATATTTCATACCACTTAATCTTATCTGTCAATTATGAACAACAAAAAATACCAGGGACCCTAGTGCTTCCAGATTGGTGGAAGTACAGGAATCAAAGATTGCACATGGATTGAGTATGAAACAATGTCAATAAATTCAGCATGATCTATACATGAGCTTTCACAAGTGAAAGGTACATGCAGACAACTATGAAAAAATTGATTTGAATAACACAGCCTGTAATTTATTAGACAATTGTAGGATTTTTTGGTATAGTATACACTAACTATTCTTAATTTCTTCTTGCCTTAAATGGAATGCAGAAGTTTTGTTGTTGTTTTGTTGAAAAGCTTATTCATCATTCTGTTTTATAGGACATTGATATAGTACAATGACATTAGTTCTTGTATATGAATATCCTGGGAATATAAATATTTGTCACTGTTGATGACAATCACACCACAATGCAAACTCTAATAATCAGTGGAAAATTAATTCACTTAAGTGATCTCACCAATTGCTCATAGACTGAAGTAAGTGACAAGTTGGTCTTCCACTGGAATCTCAAAAATGGTCAAGTCCACTCATGCCTTTATAAGACCAATTCTTAGTATTGCAGTTAAAACAAACACACAAACAACAACAACAACAAAAACAACAAACAAAACCAAAAGAGGTGTGCATAGTCTATCTTGTTCAAAAAACAGCACTAAATCCCTCCCTGTGCATTTACCTGTCCAGTAGTCTATCACTTAGCTGAATATATATATCTCTCTAATGAATATAGTTATTCATTGTAACACCTAAGCACTGTTTAAGAACATATTTCTGTACTAGTCTGATAGAACTCTTATATTTTTCAACAAGCTAATGAAGCAGATGGTTGTCTGTGTATTAGCATACTCATATGAATACTTTTTTTATTTAATTGCCAGAGCAGCAAAAAGCAGTATTGCACCTGTTGTACTTGATAGTGAACCTGAGACTTGAGGTTTGTTCTCCTTCCTTCCCCAGTTTGACTGTTGCGTATGACTGACAATACGATAAAACTGATTTTCTATCAATTTGCTTGTAAGTGTCCTTCCACACAGCTGTAAATGACATTGTAGGCAACAGTTGTGGTTTTGCTCTTTAAACTCAGACCGAGTTTCACACTGAAGCTTAAGAAAATAAAGTCCATGAAGTATTACAGAAGAGTTGTTACCTTCCATGGTGTGTAGGAGTTTTAGGGACATAATGGCCATATGGTCATTATTGGCCAAACATTGTATGGCAATGGAAGTGAAGCAATATTTGTTCAGATCTGGGAAGTATCCATTGACAGACTGCAGACAGGACAGATAGTAAGTCAGAAACTATCAACACAAATGAAAGGAAATCGTAGAAGGAGGAAGAAGTTAATATCTCATCTTCAAAAAGTGATAAACATTCCCACATGGAAAAGACATTTATTGAGCTAATGAATAATTAGGATATTCAAAACAATGATGTTTTCTTAGTCAGTTAAGATCACTGGCAACAGTTGCATTAAGCTGACTTCCCATTTAAATCACAGTCATGAGGAGAGGTCCAATAAATTATTTTCTGCCAACCCACATAACACATCTGTTAGGAGCATGAGAGAGGACGAAGCACATGATGGCAAGAGTATTGACATTTTGAAGGCTTTTCTAACTTTTTTTAGCTGTTGGAACTTCTTTTATTACAGCTTGTTTCTAACATAAGAAGTCACTGTGTGACTGAAACTGAAAGGGAGTGCAAGCTGGCATACCCTGACTACTATTATTCCTCTCTTCCAAAAGTATCTGACACAGGTATCCGTTTTAGACTGAATATGATGCTTTTTCCATAACCAAGAAGAATACCTATTTGTGCTTGTATTTTATAGTATAAATATATTTATATTCTGTTTATATTTATGCTAATAAAATATCTGGGTTTGGAAGAATTCAAAACAGCATCATTAGACAGAATTTTTGGTATAAGGAAAGACCATAACTAATAACACAAATATTCATGGTGTTTAAATGCGCAGAGGCTGAGGCTGAGCAATTTATATATAATGTAAGTTTAAACATAGAGATCATACCCCAGTGAAGGCCAGCCACTTGTGAATCTGCTGGCTTTTCCCACTTCAACCACAAATCAGGAATGGAAGCATATCCTAGACAGATATGTTCAACCATGTCCAAGAACCTTGTCTTTTCTTCGACCACTTGTGGTGAGAACAGTGGGGAGTGAAGGAGAGCACAGGTGTTCTGCATCCGCACTGGCATTTCAGAAAGCAAAGTGAATTGCAGTGAGCAGTGAAAAGGGCTAGAGGTAAATCTGAAATACTTGCCTGAAGCCCTGGGATGTGGTCAAGCACCTGGGAGCAGCAGTGGCATCAAAGGCAGGGAGGCATGTGTTGAGCTATTTTACTGAACTAGGGAAGGAAAATTGTCCCTGCTGAAGAACATCTCAGGAATATTTTTTTTGCCCTTTTTTTTTTTTTCAATCACAAAGTCTTAAATTTGTCCTAAGCAGAGAATCTTTATATTAGGGGAAAAAAAACATGTCAACCAGTCTAGGTTGCTCCTTGTTATCCCCACAGCCTTTCAGAGTAAGACTAATAGATGTTTAAACAAAAGCTTATTGTTTATTTTTCCCACTGTCTTTAGACTAGTCTGGATGTGTCAGAAATACAAACCACCTTACAATCCACTTAAATTGTTAATTTTGGTAACCAGGATGACCAGCATAAAAAGGGATTATCCTTTTATTCAGAGAAGCCCAGCAGTTAAGAGGTTAATCTGTTAAATCTGTTAATACTGCCCATATACATAATCAGTTGTAGAAACGAACAGTGTAGCAATTCCATTTTATGAAATCAAAGTCATTACTAAGGTCACCTGAATAATCCTTGAGAACAACAGTTTTAAAGAGAGAGATGCATTTGTAATAAAATGCCCATTATCTGCTTCCACCCATTGGGTAACCTGCTTTCACCCTCTGACCCACCAGTGCGCCATGCTGAAATGCCTGCGAAGTGCTTCTGGAAATGACACATCAGAGGTGATGAATCTGCCTGACCAGTTCTGAAATGTCATTCTGGTTCCCTGCTCCTGAAGCAGTAACATTCCGAGGAGCAGAGATCCACAGGGCTGCAGCACAGCCCTGGTTCGGAGAGGCAGCTTGATGGCAGGGATAGGGGAAGCTCCTGTGCCTGTAGGTTAACAGATGTACAGGAAAATTCCCAGGTGCCAAGAGATTTATCTGTTTAAAAAGACAATTATTGGCTTTCTCTGTGACAAGATAATTGGGCACACTGTAACTTTATGTCTGCCCTGAAGCCTCTGCATATTCCTTGGGCATGGCCTCTGTTGAAAGATGATGTTCATTCTTCTCAGGCATTTCTCTGGCACTTAGGTCCTTCATATATTCTCAGTCCAGTGTTTCATGGTTCCTGGCCAACCAAGCACCATTTTCATTAGTACCATTCTTAGTTCTGAATTTAAAGAAAGTGAACCTTCTGTGTTCATACCATGTGTCTATCTTTCCTTCCTTATTTTTCAGCTGTAAGCAACTTATACAGTTGAGTAAGAGTTTTAAAAACAAAAAAGTTCATGCAAGTTGCCTTATACAAGAGAGTAGGTAGAGAAGTAAAAGAATAAAATACCCAAACCATTGGAAAAGCCATCTTGTCCACTCCTGGCTATGGACATAAGAGAACCTACATGCAAGAGAGGTCTTGTGAATACCTTAATTAATCAGGGGAAGATCATTAATTGGAGCCTTCAATCAATCAAAAGAGACAAATCTTAGAAAATGAGGCATTATTTGTTCTGGTTCATGGAACTATTTTTTAACATAGATGATGATGACAAAAATCATTGTTTATGCATAGAGGAGCATAGATTTAACCAAACTTGAGCTCTGTGCCTGTATGGTGGGTTGTGCACCTCCATGATTTACAAGGATGAATGAATCACATGATTCACCCAATTTAATTTACCAGAATCTTTTGAGCTCACAAAATACAAAGTTATTTAAACTCTTTAACACTGAGAAGCGTCCGCTGCATTTTTTAAGTAAATATTTGGGATTGGTTTTGAATGCACATTAAATTTTCCATCGTGAATTCAAATTTCAAAGGTGTAATTCAAGTTGATGGATTAATCTCTGGTCACTCCTACAGGCCTGGTGCTGACCCTGTAGGAAACCTACCACTGCATATGCCAGAGCCCTGCAAGACAGACATGATCTTACTGGGAGTTTTCAAAAAGGTGATGTGCATGACTCCCCTTGTGAAAGTGTTTTGAAGACAAAAATTGTGACAGGATCTCAGAGATGTAAAGAGCCTTTAAAAGTAATTGCATTCTATCCCATGTCTTAAAATCAACTATGACATGGACTACAGCAGTACTCGTACAATATATTAGTAAAACAGAAAAATGGTAGTAAAATGTTAAGTATCTTCATCCATTGTGAAAAAGCCTTTCCTAGAAACATGTTCATGTTTCAGGGTGGTGTGAGTTCAAGCGAATTAATGCTACCTTGTAAAATTCAGTAGGCAATTTAAAGTTCACCATTCATGTTCTTGCTAAAGTCACCTTTTGCTTCCTGTCATAGTTTTTGGTGCAACACCAAAAAAGAGACCTTTTTTTTTGCCTTTTCAGACATTAGAAGGAGGAATATACTCTGGCCCACTAAGTGCTTCCTGAATGGGGAAAGGAGCAAAAAATACAGGAAACCACACCAAACGCATAATAACATTTTGAAATACAATGTGTGAATTTGGAAAGAAAAGTGGAAGAAAAATTATATCACAGAAAAGGACACTATTAAAAAAAGGCAAAACAGAAATTAGATCAGGACATTACCAGCATATATTATGTTACATGTTTATATCTACTTATGCATTTTGTACTATTTATATAAATACAACTGTATATATAACCAAAAAATGGCTTGTATTTCAGCTCAGTCACTGATACGCACAGTTATTCAGTGTGTCTGTGTATTCTAGTGCTGCTGTTTGCAACATTACGCCATTCGAAATAAATTGAACCCTAAATTTCAAGGCAATTTTAGGTAGTTGGGTGTGCAGTACAGATCCCATCTTTGATATTTAACAAGCCTGAGATCTTTGTAACTTTTGAAGTCTGCATGTCTACAAACTAGTACGGATGTGTTTGTGTTTATTACCTTTTTCCATGCATGCCTTGAAATGACTAAATTACGGGTATTTTACATGTGTTTTGTGGTACAAGACAGATACCGTCCGCTAGTATAATTTATCTTGAAATACCCTGTTTTACAGAATTACAGAAAAGCACAGCAATTTGCTTTTTTTTCATATTATTTCTAAGACTATG
Source organism: Falco peregrinus (assembly GCF_023634155.1). Lineage (NCBI taxonomy): Eukaryota > Metazoa > Chordata > Aves > Falconiformes > Falconidae > Falco > Falco peregrinus. The sequence goes on from NC_073739.1 coordinate 67,395,449, forward strand.
ACAAAATCTTCAAAGCCCAGAAGATGCCTTCTACCTAAGAACTTAGCCATGTAATAAACAATTTTCATCAAAGAACAAGGTTTGTGGAAATAGAGTACAATTGTGGATTTAAAATTTCGATAATGTTCCTTCCTTATTAGCTATTTTGTCTTTTGTATTTTGATCTAATTCATAAGCATCAACCCTTATGTAAGATTAGGTACACATACATACACATAGAGCAGCCCAAATCAGATTAGCTGCAATCAAGGTAATTGCATTGAATGGAATTGTTCATCTGTGCTTTGCAGCTGCCTTTTGGATCGAGTGTTTGATCCCAAGTGACTGAGTTATACATATGTTCTTCATTAATCCTGGATAACTTAGGTTTTATTTTAATACATAATCACCTCTTTAAAACTCAAGACTGAGAGTACAGTGTATTTTGCTTTGCACATATATTAATTTGTATTTTCTTTTATTATTTTTCATTGGTACAGTTCAAAGTTCTTTAATGGACACTGCATGGAATTGAGGTTCCCAAAATCTGAGGCAGTCACTCAGACTGCTTGCTCTCCCGCACCTCTGCCAGTTATCAAAAGCTACTTCCTTGCTCAATCTTCATGTTCCTTCAGCAGTTAAAATTAGACTCTGACCATACTCAGGCTCCTAAATACCACACAGTGAGAAAGCAAGTGCCTTTCCTATTTATTGCTCCTGTGCTTTTACAATCTAGATGAATTATGGCAGTATGGCTTCGCAGTATGGCTGTAGAAGTTTAAAATAATAAAATCACTAAATCACTGGTCTGGACACTTTTTGGATCACAGTCATTGGTAGAAATGTCAACCACTTGTGCAGGTATCTAAAGTGTTTGGGCACTGCCCTGGAAATTGGAGCTGTGATCTGCCAGGTTTTCCCAGTCTGAGGGTCTTTGAAGACATGAATCATATTTTATAGAAAGTTTCTGAACTTATGGTTCACTTACACTTGTGGTTATACCATAATTTATAAGCATAACTTACAATTATGGTGACATCTGAGTTCTGGCAGCTGCTACTCTTCGTCATATTGAAACTAAGGTGCTATCAGTCCAGAAGGGCAACAATCCAGAGGACAAGAAAGATGAATGCTAATTTTGCCTAATATTTCACCTTTAAACTGCTTCTTGGACAGTTATTATTTTTAATATCTGGCCAGCCTGACTTCACAAGCCTTTACTTTTTTACATGCTGTAAAGTATGTTTCCTATTTCTGTAAGATAAAAGGTTGCATTTTTTAGTGGACAATTGGAAGACTTTTCCACTTATATTGAAAAGATGCAGCCCTTCACTTGATCCCTCAGAGAGAAAAAAAAGTTAGTTTCTAAAAAAACGGCCATGTAGTTATGAGCTATTTTTCTTCCATGAAAAATAAAACAAAGGATAGAAGGAAAAAATTGTGTTTGGTGTATAGAACACCTATTGACACAACTCAGATATCATGTTTCTAGGCACAAGAGATAAAACTGGACTAATAAATAGATTTTTTTCAAAATCTTAAGGTTCAACATTTATTTCTGAGGTTCATCAGTCTTTGTGCATAGCCAAAAAAAAAGTTTTTATGCTGTTATTTATGGTAGTTATAAAGAAAGAAGAAAATTTTAGTTGCAAAAAAAAGCTGGAATTCAACTCCAGATTCTATGTAAGAAAGAACCTCACCTATTACATTATCTTTGTAAGTGTTGTACAGTTCTTTGCAAAAGGAAGAGGAAACAAAAAGATTAGGAAGTACTGAATGAGAAGCTCATTGTTAAGCTTATTAGCTACAAGCTTTTGTTCTTGTGTAAATCAAAGGGGCCATAATATCTGGCGCAATCTCTAACAAGTACGGGGGTGGGGGAATTTGTCAAATTCTGCTTTTCCTTTGAAAATACCACAGTTTCTGCTTTTCCCTTGAGGGAATGAGCTATTAATAAATCCACAGAGCCATGTGGTACATGTGATAATACAGTTTTCTCCTCTAGGTCTGCTTTATAACCATCCCTAGGAAACCTCCATCCCAGAATTCCTGTTGTATTGCCCCAGGACTTTTCCTTGCTTATGACTCTACAAAAAGCTATAGGTGTATACACACACACACATATACATGCATAGAATATATATATATATGCTTTTATATACATACAAGTAGCAATAGTTTTTAAAGCTGAATGCTCAGTTACTAACCAACTAGTATGTAATATATGTCTCTTTAGTTGAAGAGATTTGATGTGGAAGGAAAGGTGTGGGTCACTGTTTCACACACAGTAGAGTTGTTTATACAGCATTTTCCTGTGTTTAGGTTCTGACTGCTTGGTTTAAATGAAGTTAGAGTTGGCTGTACAATGTCTGTGTTTTTATTGTCGTCTTTGTGCTTTTTATTAGCTCATTAGATAGTAATCATTGATCTTATTAATGGAAGTAGGTTTTCTTTCCCTCTAAGGACTGCTACTCACGTGTTTGAAATACCACATTTTTACTGTTGTACTAAACCAACTTTCCTATATGCCAGTGATTATGCTGTATTTGGCATGATCTTACGCAAATCAACTTGTTCTTGGGTTTGGATACTAAGTAACACAGACCTCAGCACACTCTTTGTGCAGGCTTTGGAGGAGACATCCAAGTAACTTTATCTGCAGTCTCTGTTAAAGAGTACAGTTTTCTCCACAATAGCCAGAAAGACTGAGATCTGTTCCCAAATACCAATGATTTGTTATGCAGTCTTGGGTAAGAAGTTCCATAATCTTTCCATCTGTTTTCCTATCTGTCCTCTTTATATTATTACTAGAGCTAGCCAGGAAGTGGAACACATTTCCTATTAAAATTTGGATTTTAAAAGTTCCTGATTTGGGAAAAATAAATTTAAATCATATTTTCTTTAATTGTAATAAAAATCTGAACAAAATCCTTCAGTGGCTTTTATGAAGAGAATCCTGTACAGACATTTCCTAGTAAGTTAATTTTCTGTCAAGAAATAGGTAAGTAATGGTCATATAATCAATGTGATATCTCAGGAATCTAAATATATAGTTTACTAATAGGTGAAATTGTGAACAGATTAAAGTATATAAAGGTTTCAGCAGCTGTGGAAGTTGCTTACTCTCTACATAGACAGAAGGTTTTATGATATTAAGTGAAGTTTACAAAAGTGTTAGAATTAAATAGGAATATTAGAAATGGTGTAAAGTGTTACATTAATGAGGCTTCAGTAGAGGATAAAACTGTCTGGGTCTAAGTCCTCTTCCCTTCATCCCAGTGAATTAAGTATGTGGCAGCAGGAAATTTGAAACCATTCTCATATGGGGAATGTTTAAAAAATAAATAGAAAGTCCTATCTGCAATGGCAAATTACATGCATTTTGCCAAGTTTCCTCAATGATTTGATAACTCTTACTGTAGCTGTCCCTGTAAATATGACAATAAATTTTTAAATCTCCAGAGAACTAGTAAATATAGGCAGATGCACTTAACTGCTGGTGAGCAACAGAAGTCAGTCTGCGGGAAACTGTGGCACTAATGTAGCTCTTGATTAATCTCTAATTACACTTTTGTCATCTTAGCAGGGAGACAAAACTATAACAGTTCCTAAATAGGCAGGCAGCATTTTGGCACCTAGCAACCATCAGTTCTTTCATATTAGCTGCAGTGGACTCTGTGCTGTTATATGGAAGGTTGTTATGGATCACTGCTCTATTATTTATAGAGCAGCATTTACAGAGGCCTTCACAACAGTATATAAATTAGCAGCTTAATAGGCCATCTCTAACTAAAAACATGGCATGAGCTGAAGCATCAAGTATGAAATTAAAATGTGACTTGGAGATAATAATGTTTGTAACACACATAGAAAGGAATGTCAATTTATTTCCCTGTTAACCATTTCACAGGCAGATTACAGTATGGTCTTTAAGCATTTTCATGTGGATATGTGTGCCCCCCTCTCTTTCTCATTTCCCATATGCACATAATGTGTATGTATGTGAATATACAGACATATATATTTATACATAATAAATATTTTATTATATTTTCTTGTATAGTTTTTTGAAGATTGGTGTAAAATCTTGTCTATTTTTTTTTCACAGGAGGATAATATAATACAAAGGTGGATGAGCTAGGAGAGTGGTGCTAAAAGCGATCTGCTAATTGGAGACCAGGCTGCAACAACACTCCAAGTGTCTTCATGAAAGGGCCTTATTAGCTATCGACAAAACAAATAGCCCTAACTTTCTTCTGCCTCCTGTTTTTTGATAACTTGTCAGTGAGAACAACTCCAAAGAGCAACCTCACACCTCTATTTGGTGTCATTTAGAGTGAATAAGATTCAAAAGTCATTACATACAGTAAGTAACTGCCTGCTAGCTGCAGTTGATTCCTTATTTAATCAACTAAAGGAAGACATGCATTAATGCTTAAATATTAGGAATTCAGGAATAAGACAATAGGATTATTAAGAATGGGAAAATATAAGCAGAAGAACTGTGAAAACACAAAGCTTTCACTGGCAGTGCTTGCTTAATTAAACCAATGTTTGACAGTGAAAGACAGTTCTGACCTATATCGCAGTGGCTCCTGAAGCTTCTGCTGGACTGGGCCCCATTTTGCTTTCACTTTCTCAAACAACATCAGAGAAAATCCTTGTACAGTAGGGAACAGCTCAAAGCCTGGGCAGACATAGCAGATGATGGAGTAGAAGGAACTCAGCTGCATTCACTCCCCATGCTCATGCAGCTGGCTGGTGAAAAAGTCAGAAAATGGAGCCTGCATCAGGCACTTCCATCCACTGAAATCAATAGTAACATTTATATTATTTTAAATGGAAGAGGAAATTGTCTTCAGTTTTGTATCACAGAATCCATTGCTATATGTGCTTCACCAAGCCATCATTCTCGACTATGATCTTGGTTACTGGATATTTCTAGAGATTTTTTAAGAGACTTAGAAGTTAGATTTAGTACATCTTCCTTTATGTAGGTAATGGCATTTTATTTTATGTTTCCAGCTCAGAAAGTCATTCTCCCGTCAAGGTCATTTTATAGATTATACCCTCTTTGCATGCAGAGATTATCCAGCAATGTGTTTTGTGATTATAAATCGAAGTTCCAGCAAAGTGTCTCACCATATTCTCATGGCATAGATAAAATCAATTATTGAAAATCAATTTTTTAAAAATTTCAGAATTTTCCAAATTACTATGTCATAGAGTTTCTTCCAGCTGGCTGTGCTGCCTGTTTCTATAGTGCTGTGTAGAGACAGCCCTACGCAGTGATGACTACAGAACTAAGAATCAGGGACTTAGTCCAAGCAGGTAATTCTACTCCCTTAAAAAAATATTTTCTGTATTTTCTGTAGTCTATGCCTTGTTTTAAGCTTAATAATTAAAAAAAAAAAAAAAAACAAACAAAAAAAACGTAAGTAGATAATCTGCCCCCTCCTTCACTAATGTTTGCTTTCCTCTGAGCAGGATCCTGAGGGATACTGCTAAAGGTGGTTTCTCCACTGGGGACATGCAAAACTGTAGCTGTGTTCCCTGCACTCGTTACTGTGGCGTGACAGCATTATGTTGGACTTAACACAGAATATAAGTCATAGTATATACATAATATATATTCAGCCTATTTAAAGGCAGAATAGGAAGCCAGAGACCTGAGCAGGTTACTTCTGAGGGATATTTTCCTTTCTTTTCCCTAGATTTTCATGGAGCCATAGTGCCTAAGAGTAGTTTCTTTTTCTTGTGCACAAATAACTGGCAAATTACATAAAACAAGAACATCAGGCTGATGAAAAGAATTTCTTACAAAACCTCCTTTACTAAATAAAAAGCAGTAATCATCAAACTATTCTCATCATAATGCTACAAGATGACTTAATTAACTAGTTGATTTCTATGATGATGCTCAAAGAGATGGGGTCTGAGATGCAGTTGAGACAGAAATTGTGTACTGATATGACACTGAGAGGCTTATAATTTTTTCTCACTGGCTAGTGTGGTGGCTACAAATGTTTCACCAGGAAAAGCAAACCTGTTTGGAAAGCATGGGTCCTGCAGCTGGATCTCTATGGGGTCACATTTGCAGTCAGCCAAACCACATGTGAGAGAGCTCTGCTTAAACATGGATTTCCACCAACTTTGACCTGACTGTGGGGTTTGTTTTGTGTTATTGCTAGTTCTAGATATTGGGAAGTAAGTTACTTTTATCAGTGGGGAAATAACTTCATTGAATAGCAATTTTAATTTCATTTTTTAAAATTCAAGACACAAGTGTTTTAAAGCTGAGTCTCTGCCCTAAGTAAAGTTATTGTGCAAATATGCTTGTAATTCAAAGAACTATAGTCTGTAACCAGAATAAGGAAAGCAAAAGAAAAATATTGAATGTTGTGAACTCACTGCCATTTTCATTACTGCATGATTTTGCAGCTGCACATAATTAAGTCTGTTAATAAATTTTAAGTATTCATTTCCATATTTTAATGTGTTTGATTTTTTAAAGTACGTAGAGTCACCCAGAATGATCTACAATTTCACATGCTCATTTGGGGAGGGGGGCGGTGGCAGGGGAGCTTGAATGAGGTTTTCCAGTTTAAATCTACACATATTTCTAATACATAACTTCAATCTTAACTCCATATTAATTTACCCATAAATCCAATAAAAGTTATTTTTCATTTATTTTATTTTGTTGGAGTGTAAGACATACTCAGCGGTTGTTGTCGCAAAAGGGAGCTGCTTTTATTACACTCAGCATAGAAGAAATCAGAAAAATATTTTTTAGTTAAAAAATTACCTCAAAAGAAGGACACTAAAAAGATCACAAATGAAATTAAAAAGATATATTGTCAATTACCTCTGATGATACAATTTCCAGCAATTTGTTTAAAGATGACAACTTGGTTTTAATGAATCACTTTCAAGGGGTATTTTTCAATGAAATGTCTCTCTCTGGTGAGTAATTTAGAATAAATAAATCCATACTTGTATCAATACAAAAAATAAAGTCCTTTTATTAGCCTTCTGGATTTATTAGACATGGATATTTAAGGATTAGAAAGAACTTCTGACACTAAGGTTTAGGGTCATTAAACAGGTCACTGGAGCTTTGAACAGTAAATCTGTGCAAGACAGCTTCGGCTGATGACTTCAGTCAGGCAATTTGTTTACCAATCATTATAAATTTCATTTCATAAAATATATAGACTCAAAGAACCCATATAATATCTAAAACAATTTTCAGACTCTGCTGTATTTTTGTTGGCAATCAATAGATAATTCATAGTAGTATCTTTCCTTGCATATGATATGAAGTCCGTCTTTTTATTTAAAAAAAAAGTGCCAACATATGAAAATACTTGCCCTTTATGAATTTGCCTAAATGATGAAAATATCACCCCTATGAATCTGTGAAATGACACAGTTCATAAGTGTAATATTTTTTGAAATGGAAGTTAATTCTGTATTTTCAGAAAATAACAAATAGTGTTTCTGTGGGATTGTTCAACTGTGTAAATGATATAGAGTTAGAAACAGAGAAATTATATTTAGTCATGAAAAGAATTGTGCTGATATTTCCTTTTTATGACAAGTAGAAAAAAACAGTCTTCCTTTTTGTTTTGTTTTGGGTTTTTTTTTTTATTTCACTTTTGTAATTATTAGGTGGTTCTAAGGTTTGTTACGTACTTTTATTGTGTACATAAAAATTCTCAAGGAACTGGTTCATCCTGAATCATCTCAACTTTTCAAATGAGGTAAAGAATATGCTGGGCTTTAGACATATGAACTTGAAGATTACAGGTAATGAAATGTATGTGTATTTGTGTATGTATACATTTGAGATTTGGTGTAATTAGTTTTGCATTTCTATTTGTTTAGTGTCCAGTTTCTGTAACGCATCCCTTTTAAAAGCGGTATTTTCTATTTGTACAGCATTTATAACAGAAAATTCTCTACATGCAAGCTTTAAACATAAATAAAATATTTTGTTTTATCATTTTCTTTATTTCTAGATATATATGTCGATATATATAAGTGAATTTCACATGAAATTAAAAATGCGTTCCTCCTATACTTCATATCATTGAAAGGATTGCTTCTACTTGCAATTTCCCATTGTAAAAAAGAAAGAGATTCCCTCCAAAGTTGAGATAAAAATATTGGAAGAGTTTTGACACTTAATTTTTGAAGTTTCACATTAAACACCATTTGACTGATGTAAGAATAAGTTGTAATCAACAATTTTAGAGCTCTGTGTAAAGGATTTTACCTGGAAACTAGGGAGTTCTGTTATAGGAAAAAAGATGTAGATTTGCCTCTTTATTCAGCAAAGCAGTGAAAGTATGGACTAAAAATCATAGTGGTGTACACACACATGCAAAACTAAGCACATGCTGAAAAGTTGTCACTAAAGATGGACTTGGGTCACTTTTAGGCCAGTTTTCCTTTTTTTTCACATATATTTAATCACATTAATCCTTAAATTAAAAAAAAAAAAGTTTAAAATACATTATCATATTGTGTATTCTGAGAATAAGAATGCTTAAGGCCCTAAAGTTCACAATAGTATCTGAGCAAATAGCTAGCAAATAAATACAAGCCACAAATCAGAAAATCTGACAATGAAAGTTTTTGTCATAGTGCACAAAGGGATTTTTGCTACGCTATAAATGAACGTGTACACTGGAAGAAAAGGTTACTCAAGGCTCATGACTGTCAGTGGAATCATTTTTTGTTTGTGTCTTGCTTTTAGTGACTTAAGTAAACTGAAAACTTTCCCATTTGCAGTCATATACATAACAAAGCAGAAATTTTACCTTCCATTAATAGATACAGAGCAGATACTGTTTTCTGAGCTGCTTAATTTTTGTTGTTAAAATTAAATTTAAACCCATTTTTGGAACATGACACAATGACATGGGAAATACGAACATGTTTTAAAAAAAGTATAAAATAATTCTTACAAAGGAGAATTTATATATCTGCCCACACCCATACACAACTGGTTCACTATAAGTTTTAAGAAGGTAGAAGATTCTCAAAGTCACAAAATGTAACAGACACTGCAGGATTGTCTTTGGTTAGTTCTAGCTTTTGAATGTACTGGAAATGTCTGTTTGTGGAGAATTATCACATTTTCTTCCTGACAGTAGAGTACCATTATGATAAACTGTGGCTTTAATGCTTTAATAAAAACGTTTGCTTTTGTGACACTGAGAATTTCAGAAGATCTGGACCCCAATGCCAATATGCTTTTCCATAAATGTGCAAATTCAAACACCTACTTGGAAGTAGGCAAAAGCATTTTTTGTTGCTAAGACTTTCCTTAGTGAAAGGTGTCTTTAGGAATACCATTTCTGTGAACATATGTTCATGTTGTATGGTTATAAATGAGAAAAAGAAAAAATAACAAATAAAAAAAAACATTTATTGTATTTTAAGATTTCAAAATTAATGTTCTACTCAACTGTTCATGACAAAGTTTATTTAAATTTTATCTATTAAAGAAGTCTAAAAATAAGTGAAAATGGAACATTTATTTTCAGTCAAAAGGGACTGACATTTCTGGCAAGGGCTTAGAGGAAGCCAGTTTTATACATTATTAGTTCCTCTGACTTTAGTGGACCTACACATCCAAACATATGGCTAATTTCTTGTCTGCTCACAGTCTGATTGATAATGTGTAGAAGGACTACAGATGGACTCGTCCACTGTCTTTAATTTGTGTAGATTTGGTTTCTCGTTTCTTCTTTTCACATGCATTAAAGGTCTTCCAAAGGATTTATTTTACATCTGCCACTCTGTTAGCCTGCAGTCAGTGGTTTTCCTCCTACTGCAGATGAAACCTCAGAAGAGCAGCTCTGAAAGGGAGCGCTGTTTCTGCAGAGAAAAGAGAAACAGATGACAACAAAACTATCACACACAAAAAAGTCTCTCCTTTATCATTCTAATCAAACCTGATTTTCATTTTTGAAAGTGTAACCCTAACACTCCACCTGGGAATACCTAGTCATCAAAGTGGAACCTGGCCCAGCAGCATGCACGGTAGGTTTGTCTAAACTCCACGGGATAGATCTTTGGCTGGCATAAATAAGGATTGTTGCATGTGAATGCAGTGGAGCTACGGTGATTTATATCAGCTCAGGGACTAGTTCTGTACGTTGATTTACTGCAACCAATTTGAACCCATTAGACTTATGCCAGTATAAACCTGAAGAAACCCAGTGGTGAATCAAGCCGCAAAAGAAAAATCTTTAGATAACTACTTAACAGCTGTGGAAATATTGGCTGGTTCTCATAGGACTTCATTACTACATCTGATGAGAATGCTGATTTATGGAGATCAGTAAACAAATCTCAGCAGAAAGGGTGTCACAGAAAAACTCAGAACGCATCCAGTATATGAACAGACTATCTCAAGGACTGTATTTGCTTGCACTATCTGAGCTGGGCTAAGATTTAATAGAAGATGTTTCTATCTAACGCTTTGGATTTAAAGGCAGCTGAAAGGAGCAACACAAAGCCCCTGTGGCCTGTTGATATAAAGGGCTAGGGGCAAGGAGGATCCTGGTGCTCCTGGTTCATTCAATGACTCATCACGCAACACTGGGCTCGTCATTTGACCCTTTCTTGCCTCAGTGAACTCAACTGGAGATTAGGGTGAAAAACGTAGGTTCCTATTGGAAAACAGATGATTTATAACAGAGCTTCCTTGAGTAAATACATTACAAAGAAGTGGTAAATCCATAAATTTTACACACACAATCATAAACAATGGAGTTGATGTCTCTAACAACCCCAATTTCTCCTTCCTTCTTCAGGTTGCTGTCTTGTCTAACTGCATTATTCTTATAAAACCATGCGCATTCATAACAGATCAGTAAATGAGGGTGGCTGTTACTTTCTGAAATTGTGGTCTGGTAAGAGATGCAAGAGTAAAAACAGATTCCCACTCCTCTCATAAATCAGTGAAGGCAATGACGCCAGTTATGTCTACTCTGATACCAAAAGTAAGTTTTTAAAAAATTGTTTTGGACAGCTGTCTGGACCAAGTAGTTGCAATTGCTGGTAGTGTGTGCACACGTGTCTGTTGGAGATGTAGAGCAAAACCTGTTCACATTCTGTTTTGCAAGCATTAGTACATTTTGTATTTTCCCAAGTGAGCATGTGGCCCACAAACTGTCTTGTACTGAAGGTCATTTTATTTAGTAATGAATTGTATGCTCCTTATCTTGAATTGCTTTCAAGGTTAAAAAAAAAAAAGGCTTCATTTTATAATTAAATCTCTACAAAGATCGAAATCAAACATTAGAAAAAACGAAATGGTTTAAAATTCTGAACAGCCATCATTGTCTTAATTTTACATTTTAATGATTAGGACAGCTCTCCTCACTACTGTTTTTCTCATCAAAATGCTCGTGAAAGCTTTGACTATGACCAACAAAAATATACAAGTGTTCTGCCAGTGTATCAGATAAAAGATCTATAGATTATTTTGACAGACTAGCTGCATGCAGGACTAACAGTATAAGAAATGTGAAAATGATGGAAGGATTATGAAACACAATAAAAAACCCACATCACATAAGATTACGATTCTTTCAAAGTTCACATCAGCCAATTAAATTCACTGTTTAAATGCTGAGACAAAAAGCCACAAAGATCCCAATGCTATCACATCAGAAGGGTGTTTTTTTCTCCCCTGCTGGCAGCTTGTAGATGCAAAAGGTCTTGATATAGAGAAGGGTGCAAATATAGCAGCAGCTAAGGAGTCTCAATCAGATAAACTGACATCTGTGACAGATAGCTCTCTTACACAGGAGTCACTAAGCCTTGCTTGCCTTTCTCACGGGAATGATCCACCACTATTACAGTATCTCTAATGCGGCTACTAACATGCAGTTTTAGACTCATTCACAGTTTGAAACAAGATCACATTTGCAGTGAAAAGCCGAAGTCTTAAGTAGCGTGGAAACTCAGTTCAGTTTTCCTTATCACTTCTCTTCTATAGCTTTAATCAGGTGTTTTATTTATTAGGGGTTCAAAAATAGTCTCAATGAATGGCCATTCATTTATCCCATCCCCACGTGTTTTGTTACTTTTTATGCTACATAAATGTGTATGCAATTTGTCATCAAATAGAAGTTTAAAACTTACATTTTTAAGTTGAAATAAGTTCTTTCATGTTATAAATAACATTGATTGCACAAATCTTGAAAAGTACCTAAAATTAAGCTTTGCATGCATTAAAATGTATTTGTGCTACAGTAAGAAAGGATCAAATATGATTTCTTAAAATCTTTTCTACAGAAAACCAGATGATTAGATAGTCCCCTCAGTTCTGAACAGAAAAAAAAAAATGAAAAATTTATTTCAGTAAAAATTCGCTCTGTTCTGGGGGATTAGGAGAATGTAATAGATACCTAGGAAATTCTTGGAAATGTACAGAAGAGGATGCAGTTTGTAGAAAGTATTCAGTTATTTTTGTATGAAAAAATGAAATAAGAATCATTTAGGTTGGAAAAGACCTTCGAAATCATCAAGTCCAACTGTCAACCCAGGACTGCCAAGCCCACCACTAAACCTTGTCCCTAAGCACTGCATCTAAATGTTTTTTATACACCTCCAGGGATGGTGATTTCACCACCTCCCTGGGCAGCCTGATCACACTCTCAGTGAAGAAATTTTTCCAAATATCCAACCTAAACCTCCCCTGGCATAACTTGAGGCTGTTTTCTCTTGTCCTGTCACTAGTTATTTGGCAGAGATCTGCCCCCACCTGCCTACAACCTCCTGTCAGGTAGCTGTAGAGAGCAGTAAGATCTTCCCTGAGTCTCCTCTTCTCCAGACTAAACAACCCCAGTTCCCTCAGCTGCTCCTCATAAGGCTCGTTCTCTAGACCCTTCACCAGCTTTGTTGCCCTTCTCTGGACCAGCTGCTCCAGCCCCTCTGCGTCCCTCTTGCAGTGAGGGCCCAAGGCTGAACACAGAATTCAAGGTGCGGCCTCGCCAGTGCCCAGTACAGGGGGACAATTGCTTCCCTGGTCCTGCTGGCCACACTGTTTCTGTCTGATACAAGCCAGGATGCTGCTGGCCTCCTTGGCCACCTGGGCACACGGGGGGCTCATGCCCAGCCGGCTGCCGACCAGCCCCCCCAGGCCCTTTCCCCCCAGGCAGTTCCCAGCCCCCTGCCCCCAGCCCGCAGCGCTGCGGGGGCTGGTGTGACCCACGGGCAGGACCCGGCACTGAGCCTGGTTGAACCTCACACAACTGGCCTGGGCCCATCGCTCCAGCCTGCCCAGACCCCTCTGCAGAGCCTCCTGCCCTACAGCAGATCAACACTCCCCCCAGCTTGGTGTTGCCTGCAAACTCACTGAGGGGACACTCCATCCCCTCGTACAGGCTGTCGATAAAGCTATTAAACAGAACCGGCCCCAGCACGGAGCCCTGCGGAACACCACTGGTGACCCCTCGCCAGCTGGATGTAACTCCATCCCCCACCACGCTCGGGGCTCGGCCAGCCAGCCAGCTTTATACCCGGCGCAGAGTGCACCTGTCCAGGCCACGAGCAGCCAGTGTCTCCAGGAGAATGCTGTGGGAGATGGCGTCAGAGGCTTTACCAAAGTCCAGATGAACTTCAGGAAAAGAAAGAAAAAAAATAATGCAGGATCAAGGAATAAGATGCAAACACTAATAATAGGAGGCAAATAAGCAATCTACATTGTCAGAGAAAAAGAATGTCATTATTTCTTTCTGGAAAATCGCTCCAAGCAGAAAGTGATACAAAAATGTAAAAAGCATCCAGAAAAAGATTCTTTCACTAGCTGAATATTAAAGTGAAATTTCAATCAGGTTCTTTAAAGAAAATATCTGATGTCACAGTATAAATACAAACACACACAGAGGAGTATCAGATACTAATTTTCAATATGTGTTTCCTTTTGAATCCATTTTGACTAATATGTGATTAGGTTCTGATGTTTTTTCGCTTCAGATATATTAATTTTTCCTGATTTTTTAAAAGAGCTTTATTTCCCAACTGAAACAAATGAGCATTACCTACCTTAAATGTGGCCTTGTATTCCTCAGAATAAGTGGTATACCACTCACACTGTGCATGCACTTGTGTTCTTATCAGGGTTACTTTATGTGAATTTTCAGCATTAATAGAGCAAAACCTATAGTGTCTTTTAATTTCAAGTTGCCATTTACCTATAAAAACCCTGGAAAAGTGAATGTTGTTATATAAACGAGTATCACCAAAAACACCAATAACAGTATGGATTATGAAAAATAGTTACACTTTTCTGAAAAAAAGAATTGCATTAAATACTAGTTGTAAGGTTAAAAAACAGGAAGATATATTTATTAGCAAAATCCAGATTTCTTTTTCTTCCTTGGAGCTCTTACAAATACAAAAGACACAGTCTCAATACCTTCAGGAGCTGCTTCAAAACAGATTATTGATATTCTGACCCACAGCTCTCTTGAAGGATATTGAGTATCAGCTGCATCAGAGGTTGGCGCCAACCTTCCTCTTCTATGCACCACAAACCAGAATTAATTGCAAATCAATCGAACAAACTACAACTGATCAGTAAACCAATTAGTAATTTTAGCTGTTCATCCTGTCTTCATTTACTAAGGGGAAAGATGTGGGATGAAAGAAAGTGATTTCTAGTTAACATTTAGGAATTTTTTTCACCCTAGTAACAAGGATGCCCTTGTAAAAACATTTCAAGCAGGGATATAACCAAGCTAGGCGATTCCAGCAGTTCCGTTGCATTCTTCTTACAGTCCTTTTTATTTCTTATTGTTCTTTTTCTTACTTGAATTCCTTTGGATAACAGGCAGAAGACCATGTGTCTCTTGTTCTGTTCCTCTGCTTTTTTCTTGATCTGTGACTGTGAAAAAAAGGAACAATGCAAATTGTGCATACACCATCTCCAGTGCATGTGAAATTTCCCCTTAGTTGCATAGAAGTGTGGCTACAACCAAGGCAGAGGGAAATCCTATTAAATACTGGTTGTTAGTCCTGATTCACCTAAGGATATTGGGAAATGTCTTGTACTTTATTAACCTTTTTATTGTACATCTTCTTTGTGCCAAGGAAACGTCCTGAACAAGATATTCAAAAGGAGTCCACCATTGCAGCTCTTATAAGACCATGGTCTTCATCCTCTGGTGAAATTGTGCAGTCCTGAAGGCTGAACTTCTTATTGTTCTGTGGCATATTTACCCAAATATTTATTCAGTAGAAGCTCTACAAAAAGCATTTCAGGATGTTTTCTGCTCCTGATTGTTCAGCTCTGGGTAGTATATGGAGGCTGATTTGTGTAAGTTGTAATCAAGAGAATTGTAATGAGAAACCATTTAGAAAGTTCTTTGCATTTGCAGGAACAGCTAACATTTAGTCTCTGCAAATGTATAAAGTGAATGTCACACTTTATACGTACACTCTGTAGGCACCACAGTCACACAACTTATTTTATAGAAAACTTGGAAAAATCACTAATTCAATACATTTATTTGGCCAGATTTGAGGGAAGATAGTAGGTTGAGGGGAGATGGTAGGAAGAAACCACAATTTTTTGATATATGTCAATATATTAGCTTGTAAAGGGTCTGATGATAATGGTGACTAGCAACTGTCATTTTCTTAGATGCATTTTATGGCAAAATCTTAGATGCATTTTATGGCAAAACTGAAACAGTAATAGAAGTAGCTAGAGACATTATCTAGATGACTTAAAAACTAAGTGGACAGCAGTGTTCTAGCTACCTGTGCTAAGGTAGTTACCCAACATGCAGGGAATTTAGTCATGAGGCTTTCTTCTGATGACACTGGAGCAAGCTTTTGCATCCAGTTTCCATCTTAGAAGTGTGCCCTACCCGTGAGTTCACCACTGTGTCAGAATCTGCTCAGAGCATTCAGAATGGAAATGCCTTCTCCCATGTCCTTTAACTACTATCCTGACTCTCACCAGACTACTTCATTGCTGTTTTTAAAAAGGAGAAATCAGTGGCCATGTCTGGAGAACCCATACCTATACTCTAAAAAGGATGCTTCTGATTTTCTGCCTCTGCTCTGAATTGTGAATGAAGGAAAAAAAGAAAGATTGAAACTTGCATCTTCCATGCTTTAGATAAGCATCCTGGCTTCTCTGAGTTTCAGCTGAATTAATTAAAAGTTTTATGTTGCTTAAAAGTGGATTTTTATTTTTTTTAAAGTTTCTACATATCATGAGTATATGTACTTTGCAGTTTAAACAAAGTAACGATGACTATTGCATCTACCTTGACCTAATTTTTCTTATTATACCAAAGTAGATAATTTCACTGAACATCTATTAAATTGAATGAATTATTTGTGGTCAAAACACATCAGATTTTATTTCATGTAGCAGTATATCCTGGGAAGAAATACAGTCACATGGAAAAAAAATTGAGTGTTTTGACTGAAGAAGCCAAAGGGAAAAAACCCAGTATCTCAAACCAGGCACATTTCAAGGTCTCAGAAAGAAGTTCCTGGAACTTCAAAACGCGTGTACAAGAATCTTGAAGGTCTCCCAAAAAAATTTAAGACAGTTGCTTTGCAGGCCCTAGGCACCCAGGACTTAGATAACTAGTATTGTTTATTACTAGTGGATTACTCCGTATGTTTTGTTATAAAACATTTTTTTTTTAAAGTACAATTATTTTCTTCAAAGGTTGTTTTGCTGTTAAATTCCAGTTCTACTTGAAACTTCATCTACAAAGAAACTTCATCTAGACAAAAAAAAAGAAGGTTTAACATTCTGAGCTCATAAGACTATAAATACTTTCTAATAAAAAAGTAAAGATACACATATTTTTCCAGGGAAACAGTATATTTTGTGTAAGACTGTCTATTACTTAAAAAGTTGAAAACTGAACTCGTAAAGCCTGACTGATTGTGACAGCAGCACCTTTCACCAGCTGATTGAAATTAAGAGTTTCTTTCACTTGTTCTAATTAAGACCAATGGGAGTTCTGGAATTCACCAAAGGTGTCTCAAATTGCTCTCTTGTTTAGGTGTTGGTGACACCAGCTTCTACTTTATTCAACAAACAGTTTAGTCTAACTTGCGAACAGCTCCTTTCTTAGGGTGCTCTTTCAAGAAGTGCTTGTATTGATACCTTCTATGAGTGCTTCTTAATAAAGAACACTGCAATTAGTGATGAAAAGGAAATAATTTCTGGTGAAAGATTAATACATAGTGGGAACAATTCTGATAACATGAATACAGAAATCTTACTGAACAAAAGAAATGTCACTGAACAGTGACTAAGGACTCCCAGACATCACTGTTTGCCTTCAATAATTACTACATTTTTCTATGAAGAAAGGGCCAGACCTGGAACATACCAGATGTAGGGACACCACCACATTCAGTGTTGGGTCCTACAGGAGCGATGATATGTAGTTCATAAGCTGAGTGCCTGGTGTCAGACACCAGAATGCATTAGAAAGGAGCCCACAGCTGGTGTGAGGAGTATCCTGGCTGCAGTTAAGAAATCCCATGGGGATGATGTCTGGATCTCCACACATTCTGGGGCCTAGTAGTGCCATTTGTTCAAAAGAGCAGTACCGTACCCTTCCTGAGGACACTTACTCTAAAAGGTTGCCCTTAAAATGGGGTCAGATGAGGAAAACCCATCCTTTTGTTTCACAGTATGGCAGATACAGTATGCACCCAAAGATGGCAGAAACAGGCTTAGTTCCCAGAGCATCCCAGGGTTTCCCAAATCCCTTTAACTGTATTTAAACTCCTGTCTGTCAGGAAAATGCTGTAATCACCAGGCTGGTTTCAACCATTCTATTGCAAATGCACATACCAAGTCATTTTTGTAGATTCTCAGTCCATACCTTCAAAAGGACTCACACATACTAGTGTATGGCTAAACAATGCAGTACAGTGAACCACAGTGCATGCATCCTGCAGCTCTGGTCCACTGACTCTCCAGGTCAGGAACCTGGCTGCGTTTGGGTGTGAGCTCTTCTTCACTAAACCCTCACAGGTGAGGTCTGGAAAGTGAGCAAATACTTCAAGATCCCACAGCTGAGACTTGTCCAAGGTTATTATGTATGATGCATCTACTGCATAACTGTAATTTTACAGCTATTATATATGACAGTTCTTCCATACTCAGAGTTTAATCTGGTTATTAGATATATGCCCATAAATTTCAGGCTTTCTTTTTAAATGGATTGGAAGCACATTAAGAAGAAATAAATTAAGTGCTACTATATTTGAGAGAAAACTTCAGTATTGAAGTTTCATTGTAAAGTATTTAAAACCTCCTAATTTTAGCTTCATTGCTATGAAACAAATGGTTGTGGAATCATAGGTCATTTCAGATAGTCTTTTATATGGTGCCATTCAGAAAATGATGTATTATTTGACTTTCATCGAAGAAGGGAAAAAAATCTTGAAATAAAAGTTATACAGTGGGTTTTTTCTTTGGGGATTAATGGGCCATTTAACTGAAAGAGGCATGTGCCATATTTCATCTTTTTAAATGTAATTATTACAAAGTGAAGGGTTTAGACATTTGCAAAGAGAAAATTGTGTTGTGCTTCAAATGTACTTGCAATCGCAACGAGATTGGTTCAATTTTCTAGTGTACTTGGGCAGCTTGAACAGTGAATGTTTTTAATGTATTTGCCTGTATTTCTGTTGTTAAGATTAGGTTATGTGGTATATATACATTTACTATTGATGGACATATTCCTTCTTGGAATATTTCACATCATTATGATCTTATTTTAACCAGGTCTATGCAGAGGAGAGGGAGTTTATGATGATTACAGGCCTAATTCCCACAGCTCGGGTTGTCTTCCCAGAATTTCCTGCCCTAGATTTCCTGTGTGACCTTGAGCAAATCTGTGTCTGTGCCTTCTGTTTGGGTCTTCTGTGCTTCTGGATGTTCCCTGTCTCTAAATTTTGCATCTGTCTTGTCATCGTCCCTGCAATTGTCATCACTTCTGAAGTCCTGTATTAAAAGCATCAGGGCTCTACCTGAGAAAACTGTGATGTACTTTGCTCTTTCTGAATTTCTGAAAATTTTAAAGCTGGAGCTTTGTGCTTCTGAACTGTCTGTGCTGTGTTTCAGCTCTGTCGTTCCCTGTGCCTCAGCGCAGGTGGCCAGGCAGCAGCAGGGCTGTGGCTGTACCGCTCAGTGCCAGAGGCAGCCTGTGCACACACCTGCGTTTGGGTTGGGCACCCCAGCGGGCAGGGAAAGGTGAGGGCTTCGTGTCTGGATGGATGGGATGCATCATGAGTGAACACACTGCATAGCTCCCCTGTCTCTTTCCAGATCTTTACAGGTAGATCTTGGAAGTAAGGAAAAGTAGTTACATGTGTGAACACAAGGGTCAGTGACTGTTTTCTGGCCAAGAAGCCAAATGCCATGCCTTGTATCTACATCAAAACTCCCTTACACCATAAAACAAGTGGCTTTGCCCAAGGTGCTAGTTGCAAACAAGACCCAGTCTGAACTGTCATCCAGAGCATGCGCAGGTATGAGCAACAGCTGGGCTAGGCTAGAACTCTGCCAGAAGGCTTACTGGCAGTTAACTCATGTGGGACTGGGCTGAGCTCAAGCCCAAGCCCTATTTATTTCACCAGAGCAAGTAGGCAGCTACTGCAGCAAGGCAGTAGGATACATGAGCTGCCAGCATAGCAGCAGAGGAGGGAGGAAAGGCTGGAGAGGGAAAGGACACCCAAGAACCTTCACATCTCTCATATACTACACACACAATGTTCTTACTGACAATTATAATAAAATGCAAATTGCTCCAATCTGTGAGGAATCCTCATAATAATTTGGATATGTTTACAATAACAAAGTGCCTGGGATGCTTTGGGATTGATAGCTGCTGGTATGGATCATGACTGGTTTTTACAGCAGCCACTCAGAACTAGCTTCTCATTGCAAAAATAGTCCAAATTCATAAACATTATAAATCATTTTTGTTATTGCCTAATTTTTCCTGCTCCCCAAAAAGCATGTCCGTTTCCCATCTTTTTGCCCAAACATTCTGTGTGAGGCACTTCCTGGCTGAAAACCCTTCAGAAGAAGCTCATTAGTCTAACACATGATTCCCTGTAAAGGTCAATTCCTCCTTCAGTTATCCCTGTTTTAATAAAACAGTGCTCCCATGCCCTAACTGGCATTCTTTTCCTGAAGTCAGAGGACAAGGAGTGGCCCAGCCCACAAAGGCATTACCTTCCCCATATGTATGTGAAATAAAAATATATATACACACATATGATGCCTATACCAAAACTGCTGTTAAAAAAGGAAACTAGATTAAGTCCTTCAAGGCAAGTTCACAAATACTGAAAATCTCCAGACTTACTGGTCCTGTCACATTTAATTTAACTGACGACATAAATACTAAGCAGGGTTACACAGAATTACTTCAGTTTTTTTACGAACCACATTTTTTTTTCTATCATACTCTGTAGAACTTTCAATTGCCTTGTGAACTGAAGTGAAATGCATCATTACAGCTCTGGAAAGCACCTTGTGTTTAACTATTTAGTCATGTAGGGGGGCTAGGCCTCTTAAGACAGAAGTTCTTTCTAAATAGCATAGATCAAATTTGCATCTATTTTGTCCTTTCTTTCTGTTGCCAGGTTTTGGAAGTTTTTACGACCATATTTTTATGCTATTCTGCATTATTATTAAATTCACAGTGGGCCTTAAAAAGTCCTTCTAATGAGATGTATATCTGAAGGCACTTCATGTTAAACTCTCAGAAGAAATTTAACCTTTTAGCAAATGCATCAGTTTTTTCTCCTACCCAATGGAAAATGGATTCTCAAATACTTTCACATCTTCAGTGATATAAAAATGCCTTATTCTTTCAAACAATGGAATGAATCATAGCAGTTTTTTAAATGTCTTTCATTTACTAAGAAGTGATAACAACCACAACACTACAGCAGGTATCATGTGACAGTTTCTACATTTCTTATGAAAATGTTAATTCATCAAGCTGAAATACTTCATGGTGATAAGCATGTTTTATTAACTGTTCACTTAAAACTATTTCAGAATGGCTTTCACATTTTCAAAACAAAAGAAGTTTTTCAGTATTAAATTTTAGAAAATTTTGATGGTTGGGTGGAGAAGGGTTTACAGTCCAGGATTTAAAAGCAAGTATTTTGAAACTGATGGAAATATGATCCAATCTTAATAGATTTCATCTGATGAATTCCTATATATAAAAAAAAGTTAAGATTTAATTTTATTTAGATTTAATATAAAATAGAACATTCTTAATTTAAACAATTTTCATGAAATGAGAAAATAATTTCCAGAAAACTCTATCAAATTAAAAATATAATAGGGATTTAAAATAGTTTGTTTGAAAGGCTTGTTGTTCATATGCCATTTGGTTGTACTTGATATAAAGCTGATGTCTTACACATATACTGAACTATATGGCTCAGTGCCTTGGCACTCACTCATGAGTGTCTGTTTATGGCTCCTTGGCTTTTCACAAGATATTTTGAAAAGCTTTGATGATGCCCTCATTCTTTTAGGAATCTTGTTCATTTTTGCAACATAGCAGCACTTTTTCCCACCTAACATCTGTATCTGGTGCTGAATGTATTCATTTACACCAGGGGTCCTCAAACTACGGCCTGCAGGCTGGATACAGCCCCCCAGGGTCCTCAATCCGCCCCCGGTATTTACAGACACCCCTTGCCCCCCCCTGCCGGGGGTTGGGGGGGGAACCAAGCAGCCGCAGATGACTGCCTGCCACTTCATCTGCGTGCCGGCCCCTGTTTAAAAAGTTTGAGGATCCCTGATTTACACTATGAAGCAGTCATAACAGGCCCGTCATCAAGAAAGTCATCAGTCTACACCTCCTCACTCACTTGGAGAGAGAAACTGTGCTTGTGAGGCTGATCTCTGAAAGACTTAAGGACCTGATTTCATTACACCTATCTCTGCATTAACATTTGTCTCCCCAGGGTGAATGACTCCCTTGAGCTGACCCACAGCTTTTGGTGAAGGGACTCTGGTGCTAATTCCCATTCCAGACCTGAAAGTCCCAAGACCTGATTTCAATCAGTTTGCCTGACTGATTTATTGTTCTGATTTTTAAGCTATCTGTCTACATAAATATCCAGTATTACATGTGCAAGATTAGGCCAAAGCCACAAAAAAATCCCACTGGAAAACAACCCCACACAATTCTTATTTAGATTCTGATTTAAATTTTGGGTTTGCCTTTTGGAAACTGTTTACAGGCTTCATATCAGTAAAATTTTGCCACTGACTAGTTGGCCTTGTTCTGTCAAAATTTACTGTTAAAAGTCTGCAGATTTAATATTTAGTACCTCCACATTATAGCCATGAAAACCTTGCTTTACAGCAGCTTTATTTACTACATCACAGATTTCTGCAAAGACAGAGTACTGGAAACACGCTGAAGGAAAATGTAATAGGCAAGATGAAGAGAAGTAACAAGATGAATAGCGATACAGATATTTATAGATGCTTTCGTATGATTCTTTGAGCTTGTAATTCTAAGCATTGTTACAGCGTCAGGTATGAAGACTGCTTCTTGATCTGTGGCTGGAGCTTTTCCTCACACACAAAATGAATGTCATTTTGAGTCTCATTTACTATAATATTTTGGTCTTTAGCTTATGCGGTGGGGAGAGACTGAAATGCTTAAAATTTGTCCGAGCAACCACAGAGACACATAAGAGCTTAGCTGCTACTACCTAAAGAGCTTCTCTTTCCCTTTGTGTTTCTGATACAGAATACAGAAACAGCATAGTAAAACTTTATCATTCCTTCACTTCCCCATTCCCTTCTTCCAAATGAAAATTCACTGTATTTTTGTCCCTGGCTTCTCTTGGGGAAATGATTTCCATACTCATTAATGTTTATTTTGCTCCCACAGTCTTTCTGCACCTTGCCCTGCTCTAAACTGATATACGGGTCTTCTCCCTGCATCCAGATACACCCTTAACATCCTCTTCATATATTCTAGAGCATATCTTCCTACCTCCTTGCATTTGGTAGTGCCACTGTGTCTTCTCTACAGGGTCTCAGCACAAATTATCCCTGGGTGCAGTTTATGCACACTATTCCCTCTTTTCAGTCCTACAAAAGGAAAGTGCTTTTCTGATCCTGTGAAGAGCCATGGGAATTCTTCAGGGTGACTACAGGAGGAATGCATTGGTAGAAAATATACTAAGGATAAGATTAAGTACCATGGCAGCTATATCCAGACTACAAGCTGCAAATCCTGTGGAAGACGGAGTGCAATAACAAGTAAAAATAAAATTAGTTTTCATTTATTGTGAATGTTTTGTTCCTACCACTGGAAATGGAAGAATACTTAAGAATTAATGTTGAATTGTAATAAAGACAACACACTACATATTTATCTGTGACACTTTCACTTCAATATTTGTTCTTCTTTTATCATCTTAGTGAATCTTACTTAAGAAACATCTGAAGGCCAGCAAAAGTGGTGGTTTTGAACCAGTCTCTTGATTTGTCACTACTAGAAGCTCCAGTTGATGCATCATTTATGAAAGTTGAGGAGGAGATGTGGGAAAAGGTACTTTAGAAAACATTAGCTAATATAATATAAATAACTAGGTATCAAACTTTCTGAAGGCTATTTATTGGAAAACATTGCTGTGTTTTTCCTAGGACTGGACGTCTAAATTTTGCTGTGTTCATTACTTGATGGAGAGAAGATACGTTCCAGTGAGCTTCTCTGCTGTAATATCTCAGAGCTGACAGGGTATCAGTGTGTTAGATTAAATGACATGAAAATTTGAAGAGGGATTCAAATAAAGAAGGACTGAAGAACTGTCATATAATTAATGTTTGTTAACATGAGCACAGTTTTGTCTTCTTTTCCTTTAAATAGGTCCCGTCAAACAAATATGATACTCTTTTTTTATAAGACTCCAGTTTCGTTGTTAACCACAGAGTTAACTGCAGTTAACCACAAGAGGTGTAATAGGTCTAGACCTTTAACAGTTTTTGTGGTACTATCACATGACACATTATGTTTGAGACACTAACACTATACAGTATCAATAAAACATGTATTAAAAATCAGCTATTAGATGGTTTTCAAAAAGTATTGTTTAATGGAGAATCATTGTCAAATGTGGATTTGGCACCGGGATTCCACAAAGACCCAATGCTTCTCAACATTTTAGCAAATTATCTGCAAGTAAATGTAAAATCATGGGTGTTAAAATTTGAAGATGACACAAAACCAATAGATATTTAATACTGATGAGGACAGGCAGCAGTAATCAGTCATCTAGGTAAACTGGAGCAACTCATCCGGAATGTGTTTTAATACAATCAAGTAAGAAATAATCTGTTAATGAATAATGAACACAGCCAGCATCTACAGAAGATAAACTTTGGTTCTAAAAAATCATGACTGTGAAAAAAATCAAGGTATTACGGTAGGTTAAATACGAGACCTGAACACAAATGTGGTAAGATTTACTTCTTGGATACCTACGTGAAAAAGGTAGCTAATAGGAGTAGGAAAGGGATACTACCTCTCATTTCTGAGACCACATTTGATATTCTGCCTAGGCTAATGTCACATTGTGAAAAGATCTTGAAATGTTACAGAGGATACAGAAATTATTATTTAACAGAGAAGATAGTGTAGAAGAGAAGGACTCTAAAGGCTCAGTCTGTTTAGCTTATCAGAAAGAGCATTAAACGGTAACTTGATTACAGGGTGAAAATCAGATATTAGTGATATCTTAATCTAGATGGTAGAAGCAGAATAAAAACAGTAGCTGGAAGCTGAAACCAGACATGTAAAGTAGAAAGAAAGCCATGAAGGTAAAAAAGACTTAAGCCATTGGAAAAATCACGAGTGATGGACTTTTCATCTGTTGATTTTTCCATTGAAGTCTGATGGAAGGGATTATTGAATTTTCTCTGACTTCAGTGGGTAGTAGATTCTGCTTCAAATTAAATATTAGAACATCATTTATTATGTGTTCCTGCCATACAAATCATGAACTTCACATGATTACACCCATTAGATCCTACCTTGCAATGTGTAACAGAAGTTCAGACGTGTTCAAAACAAAACACTGGAGACAGAACCTGCAAATCTCATTGAAGTCTTTAATGTGAGACTGATTTATCCTCTCTTCTAGAACAGAAGAATGATTGTACTGGATATATACTTAAATGTTTCTGAATTGCTCAATCATTAAAATTGAGGATCACAGATATGCATAGCATAAAGGGTCATGAATTCAAATGGGAGATTGCAATGAGTCAGGAAATCAAAGTGAAAAAAAAATGTGATTGAACAGAAAGGGCCTGCCATTCTCAGGCTGGGTAGTCCAGAAGAAAAATTTGAATACTGTTGATGGTTATACAAAATAAGTTCTTTATTAGCTTTTTTTTAAAAGCCATATGGATGCCTTGATTTGAATAATAATTCAGATCTATGATGAGAGAATTGAAAATGGTTAGGACAGGTCTGAAATATATTCATTGGCTCTTGCTTCCCTTTCTTGTTAATCTAGGTTTGGTCTGTCTGGCAACATATCACAGAAGTTTGCATGATTATATAAAGCACTGAGATAGCAAAACCACTGAATTATGGGTGATTTTTAACACTTTCCATCCCAGGCTAGCAAATAGCAGCTGGAGGAAGAGCTGAGATGTTTTGTGTTCAGGAAGCCTATGAATTCATTACTTATACTACAGTTGGCTTAAAACAAGAATTTTAGCTCACTACTTAGATAAGGATTGAATCAAGGGAAAATTTTTTAAAGGAAAAGAATCTGGTGCTAGCAAAAAACACAGGTTGCCATTAGCCACTGCATGTGTAGTGCAGGAGGCAGCAGAGAAAGTTGGAAAGCAATTTGGGCAAAGCCAGATGGAGATCTCTAGAGGAGTGTCTAAGGGATTCCTGTAGTTCTGCAAAAACATTTTTGTCCTGGTCACCATTGGCCCACAGGGTGATGGTGCCTTTAATTTACCAACAGACCTTTCTATTGAGCTTGCACTAGCAATACTAGTTTAGTTTCTGAGCAAGTCTAAAAACAAGGGAAAGAGGCTTCTCAGCCATTACAACTGAAGTTGCTCTGCTTGGTATAAAATGCACACATACTCTCTGGTGCAAGGATGCCAACAGGGTCTTGAATCATGGTTTTCCTCTCCCTGGATGCTTTTCCTGTTCCAGTGAATGTTTAGATACTTCACAGAAAGTGATGTGTGTTCAGTCAAAAATTCTGAAGAAGGGTCAGGTATGATCCAGAATGGCATTGCAGGTTAGGTGATAAGATTTCAGGTCAGGAAGAGACGCAACTTGTGTTGCCTCCTTTCCAGGTTCTGAAATGCACAAACAGATGCCATGTACTCTAACCTGTGAGAATAGAGAATAAAAATACACAAAACAGGAAAAGTGTTTCTACCTGGCAGTGTTTTCTCTGAAAAAGGCATACCTGGCAGAATTTTCTGTTTCTCTGGTGGATTTCAAGGATGTGAATGCCAAATATAAGCAGGAGCTTTATATTTGCCTCACGTCCTGGTGTTCTGAGCATAGGCAAGACTTGATTCTGTGTGTTAGTTTTCTGTTCTGTTTTTGTCTGTTGATCCACTTCTATCAGCATCTCCCTAAAGGAAACAACAGGAATTCATTGCCTGTTACTATACTTGCTGTTGTTGACCTCTTTTCTTCCTTTGATTGATCTTTCTTCCCTCTCCAGAGGCACAGTGACGACATCAGAGAATAATCAGAGAAACAGTAGCAGAGGCAGCAGCAGGCAAGTTCTTAAGTGTAAGAACAGTCTTAAGATCTCCTTTCTGAAGGTAGGAAAAAAAAGAGTAAAAAAAACCCCAAATGCTTCATTTTTTATTTTTTTTTATGGTTATAATGGTAAAAGTTGAATGCAAGCATTGAATTAATTCACTTTTTAGACTTCCTGCTGTTAGTGAAGTTTTTTTCTATAGGATTCTAGGCAACAACTTTACAAATATTTCTAATGGCAGTTTTGAGAGGTAAGCTAGATACTTCTAGATGCTAAACTAGATACTAAAAGTGCTTTTCAACCAGTTAGTAAGTGATGAGGAAGTATAATACAGCAAAGATCCAGCATATTAATTGCTGAGTGACAAATGAAGGAACATTCTTCCATCATTTCAGATTGAGCCGCCAGTGAAAGCCATAAGGTCCACACCTGTCACCACTGAACCAAGATTAGTTCCTTAGCATGTGAAACCAGGCCAAGGCAGGATGCTGTTTCACACCAGGCAATTCAAATACGCGCTCCATCTAGAAATATAAAGTTTCTATTGTCAATTACTGTTGGATTTAGACTTATATTTTCCCTCCTAAGGAGGATTTTTCCGTGTCTGTCCTCTATACTTTGCCACACTCAGAAACATTTTACACAAAGTGTATTCTCTTTTGATCCATTAAGATAAAACAGTGTAAGATTTAATTTTCTTCCAGGTTTTCTATGCCTCTAAAAGAAATTTCATGACAGGACCTGGCATCAGGCCTCATGTAACTGTACCTGTCAGGCTTTTCATTCTTTGGGCCTACAACATGTGCCACAACAAAATAACTTATTATAGTGCTAGGGTACATCATTATAATAAAAGCATCTTTAACTATTTCATTTCCTAATTGTTTCTGTATAGTTTTGAGCACTTTCCTGAGAGAAGATGAACCTTTTATACTCTACCTGTCTGCCACAGTTAAACTATGTATAATTGCAGACGTGCTGTCTTCCTTTGCAAGATAGTCGTAGGTGTAACTTTAAAAACCTGCAGGTATTTAGGTTAAGCAACCTAGCAGGTCAAGTGCTGGATACCAAAAGAAATTATACCACATATGTGCTGAACAGTCTCATGACAACAATAACTCCAAAGATGGAAAGAAAGATCTCTTTGTTTAAAGATGTCTAATAACATGCAACAACAAAAAGAGAAGAGGAAAAGAGCTTTTGCTTATAGTTTATCTGCTAAGTATCTCTCTTCTCTTGAAACTATTTGGACTACACTACCCATTTTTTGAATGAGAGATATCTTTGTCCACCAATAAGCTTATTGAGTTTAACATTGCTAGCTGTTAACACCTGATATATCGGTACTGGGTAGATTGCAGAAAGGAGTTGGTTCCATACAGTCTAAGATGCCAAACAGACAATCCAAAACTGGGTCTCTGATACTAAACTTCCAGACTTAATAACTTTGCTTTCATATATGTTGCATGAGATTAATTAAGTTCCTTCATATTCTTAAATTTCTACTCCTCAAATATCTAGTCAAACTCTTACCTAGTTTTTAAGTTGCAAAACCAGTATTAGATTGCTTAGATTGGATTGAGTATGCACACAGTTCAGAAGAAAAGAGGTAGGAACATTACTTATACCATTATCTTTTGTACTTGAGATTTCTAGGGAACTGCTGCTTCTTTGATATGTTAACTGCTACCAGTCCTTGAAAAACCTGTCCTATTGGTGATGCATGTTTATATCACCTGATTTTCCTACAGTTCTTTTCAAAAGCATTTGGCCCAGAAAGGATTGTCAGAATCTGAATGCCTTTGTCCTAGTCCTTTTTAGCCTGCTTGTTTCATGCATATGTGTGATAAGCTTCTCTTTGCACCATGCTTGCTTTTTTTTACCCCCTTTTTCATTGAAAGGATTGTTTTAATTTTAAAATACTGGGGTTTTCTTCTTCTTACTGGGAAAAAAGAACCTAGAAAATATCCTTCCACAATTCAATGAAACTTTATCATCAGGACATTACTTGAATAAAACAGACAAACAAAAAGAGATAGTCAGTACAAAATTAACTCCCCCTATATTTTAGCAGCTGCTGCCACCTGTACCTACCTCATTCTAATTCAATACCTCTACCACTGAGTTGTTGAAAGGGTGGATAACTTGATACTGTCTCAGTCTGCAGGAAAGGAGTAGTGGCTGTAGCCCAAACACAGAGTCTAGTATGGGAGAGAGGACTATTATTATCCGTGCCAGAGGATACGTCATTTTTCTGTGAAACAGCTATGTGGATCCTCTAATAAATCTGGCTTTGATATTGGCAAGCAGTCAATTAAAAATACAAAAACCTGTGGGCCAGATACGTGCAGCTGTATGCATCTCACTCCAGATCCATTGCATATTCCTACCCTAATCCTTTCCACACCACAAATGCAGTTACTGCAGGGGATCTCGTTACAGGCCAGATGACCCCTCACGTTTAAAGCACAGTTCAAGCTGTCTAGTTTCTTATTAACTATTATTTGTATTAAGGTGAAGTAGCAGAGCCCTGAGTGCAAATTCTTTCTAACAGGAATGAAAATGGATCTACCTGTCCTAAAAAGAGATGTGTTTGCACTGAGTCTGTCATCACAATGGCTGTGTAGCACATCAAAACCCTAGACCTTGCACTGTGGACAGAGCGGTAACTGTGAGCATTGATCAAGTCTTTTTGTCTCTACAGTCAGTTTTACTTGGAGCTACCCAGACTTTTGCACTTACTATACTCAGAGATTCTACCTACACTGCAATGTGAAGCTGTGCTTCAATCATGTGAGACAAAAGCATATTTTATTTTCTCAGGTTGTACCCAAAGAAGCTGCTTTTGCATTGAGGATAGAGACTGAAAAGGGAGCTCAAACAAGTGTAAGGAAAAATACAGCTATTTGTATTTGGAGGTAAAGAAGGTTATAGGTTGGCAGCAAAATTATGATGCAAAAGTATATTGGATAAGAACAGCCAAGTTCTTGGACAGATATAGTATTTTGGTCTAAAACCAGAGTCCAAACACCAGCTGAGTGACTGCCCAGTTTTCTTGAACAGCTCGAGAAATAGTTTAGGACAAGAAAATAAAAATAAGACAGCAAGTTATCTTGAGTAGACACACAGTTGTATCATGCTTATGTTTTCTGGCTGATGATAAAGTAAACCTGGAGGACCAGTGGTGTACCTAACAGTCTCTTACAGATATTTTGGGTACTTTGCAACAGCCACTGGACTAGCACTTAAGTTTGGGTAAATGGTTCTTAAGCAGAGTGTCAGCTCCAGAATGACAGAACAAACTTGTCATCTTCTAACTTTAAGCTGTTGTTTGAAGAAACTTGGCCAGGTACTCAGCTGATTTAAGTGGTTGTCACACTGTTTTTATTAGTGTTTGCACCATATGAAAAGCTTGATATTGTCATACACTATCGATGTAGTACATCATGGAAAATTTTGTGTCTCTGTGTGTGTGGTTTATTCTTGTTAGGTATAGTTTCTGTATATAAGAAGAATTAAACATAGAAATTATTTATAAAATTCATGCCAAAAGAAAAAGGTAATCCATGTCTTCAAAAACAAATCAGCTTAATAGGCTACAAAAATACAATAGTAAAACTAGTAAATACATATGTGCAAACATAAAAATAATTATTTATGTACACGTGTACATACAGAGATACATCTAAAACATTGCACGTTTTGTTGTATATGCTTCCTACAACTTTATGATCTTTAAAAACAAACCTGAAGAAAAACTACGTAAGTAAATGATTTACTTACAATCCACAGTACCATTTGGAGGTTATACTTCAGGGACTACCTGTTTTAAAATTGCTTTTCATAATTTCCTTCTCATTCAGTACTGAATCCCACTAAAAACTTAGTTCTTCACATGGTAATGTAATAAACTGGTTTGTCAGTCATACTTCTGTAGTTCCTGGACACAGAGCTCTACTCAGAGGTAAAATTTTTTCAGTCATTGCTCCACATTCAGAAAATATTAACTGCTCTTGAACAAACCAGAAAAACAAATAAATTAATTCCACTTCCAATTCCTTTTATGATCTTTCTAATTCCTTCCATAGACCAGTATCAAGTTTATACAAAGCAAGAGAAGACCTTAGTGTACCACAAGCATGCTATATGTCTTTGAATGGCTGACAGATTTGTTAGTGTCAATTACTGGTCTCAAGGAACTTGGAAGAGGAATTAAGTTTCAATGGGGTTTTTTTTTGGAATAGAGTAGTAGAAAACACAACAAGGAAGACACAGCTTACTAAGCATTGTATTCTTGGATAATTTCTTTGCTTGGGAGACTGTACCAGTGTTTTTAGATGCAGAAGTCATCCAAGAATAATAAAGCAAACCTCCAAAAAAATCATGAATGTTTTTGTAGGATATCAGTCTGGTTTAGGCAGTTAACAAATCACTAGAAGCAGGAGGTGAATATTAAGATATCAAGCACACAGTATATTTTCCTTTTCTTTACACTAAATCATTGCTATGACATTGTTTGCATGGTATGGCACTAAGATTTTCATGAAATAAACTAGTAATGCAGATGTTCCAGTTGACAAACTGTTTGATGGAGAAAAGACTATTTACACGGAAAATAAGTAAAAGGATGAAATGTTGAAAATTAATAGCCTGGAGGGACAATTGACTCAAAGAAAGATGTAATACCAACCAAGGCCTGTTTCTGAATCTAAGTCATTATTTCAGTATTCTCCCCTCCCTGCTTTTATTTATTAGTGTTACCAGTTCTAAGAAGTTCTGAAATGGCAACAGCATCAAGAAAGTTTACAGCAGCACCTGGAAGTGTCTCCTGGAGACAAGTGGAACTTCTGGAAATGGCTGCTGAGGAAAACAAATACAAGGTGAATCACCCATTTGCACAAGGTAGAAATAAAAACAGGTCAGCAATCCAAGCTGCCAGCACTGCCACACTACAACTACAAGGCAAATAGCATCAGGAAACACGCAGTAGTATGTAGAAAGAGTTTTGAGAAAGGCTACACTGGTCTCAGTCTGTTCAGGAATGCCATTTGAATTGTGGTTTAGCCTCTGCCTCACAGTAATGGATTTACTCTTTCAGTTAAAGTTACCAACACGGTCCACATGAAACGGTGTGTTCCTTTGTCACTGACTGATGGACCTCTGTGTGACAACCCTAGTACTGCTGGCAGGGAGCACAGCTAGATTTTTCAAAAGCTGGAAAAATACAGACATGCTAAAATACACGCACACATAAAACCCCCTCATCCAAAGATGATGAGTCATGTCCTAAAAATCATAAGCCTGTTTTCCAGACTGAAATACTTAAAAAAATAATACATCCTGATTTTCTTTTAACTGCATTCCATATTTTTAAACCATTAAGAAGGAGGTAGTTTGGTCACATTTTTCAAGCTTCTTACCACAAGGACACTAGCAACAAACTTATTTAAATGAGAGGGAAAAAATTGAGACTATTGCGTATCCCTATAACTCTAAATAGCACATAGCATCTAATAAAACTGTATGACACTGCAGAACAGATTCCAGCATCTATGCTCTTTATCTTGATGATGTTTAAGCAGGTTGAGGTCAACACCAAGTATCCCAGTCATCTGAGTGTAAAGTTTGCAGAAAGCTTTATATAGATTTTGCATATGTGATGCTGGGCATGGTTTTAGTTTACTTCTCTGTAGCAAAGGGGAAGAGGAAGAACCATTTCAAAGGAAAAAGAATTTTAGTTTAGCTGAATAACTTCACAAGTGAGCCAGATAAACTCAAATACAATAGAAAAGTCAATATTTTCACAGGCCACAAGAACAAAATCACCAGTGACTTTGGTTTTGTCACTGAAAAAGCAGAAACACAGTGCTCCAGGTTTCACCAAAATCAAAACACATACAGAATCTGGATCCTGGAAGGACTTTATGTCAATGTCAGAAGGTTTTGCCTCCAAAGGAAAAACAATTTGTGCCAAAAGTCCATGCCAGAAATTGACTCTTTCCTCAATACTAGATGAAATACTGCACTCACAGTATTAATCCTTTAGCAGCACCATCTGGGTGCTACACCATACACAGAGTACAAGCACCAGTTGCTGCTGTGACCATGGTACTGTATCATTGCACTTATGTTATCTTCTGCATTGAGTTCTCTCAAAAAAAAAATACAAAAGTGGGATCTTAAAAGCAGAGATTTTAAGGATTTTAGGCCTATAAGGGCAGTAAAATATGTAAGGAAAGAAAGAGAGAGAGACAATTTTATTTTGCCTATAATTTCATTCTGGGAGGGATTGAGTAATAAAGACAGAACTGCATCAGGTTTGGCCCCTCCACTCTATCAGTTCTTCCAGGCTATCCCCAGAGTCCCTGTTCTCAAAAGCCCTGAACTTTCACCATGCTGTGCTGCAGCATAAGCAATCTCAGCTGCTTGCAAAAGGCTATGCTGTGTCTTGTCATATCGTTTCAGACAGTTTAAACTGAATAACTATGCACGGCTGTGGATGTACGTGCCTATTGTGGTCACAGAGGCAACAGAAGGTCACAGAAGATCTAGGTCAGCTGCTCTATGGGTTTGGCCAACGCCTCAGAGCTCACTCTGAGCAGGCTGGAGTTGAGCCACCTTGCACACCTGTCCTGGGGGCCAGAGATTATTCTCTGGGAAAGATGCCTTTTTTAATGCAAACGCAGCCAAAGTTATCCTGTAATGAAAAATGACTGTCTGGAAAGATTGTGCTACTAATGCTGCGTAAAGATTGATTGCAGTGTACCTCAGCAATTCTTGTCTGTAAGACCTCTCCTCCTGCAAAGAACAGCGTGCAGACAGGACATCATTTGCATTTGCGTGCATTTACAGTTTTCAGTTATGCCTATCCTGCAGAAATGGACAATTTTTACCACAGCAATGTGGTGATATTTAATGGAACTCATCTGAAGCCAGTACTTCATGTTTGTACTTTTCATGAAAAGGTACTGTTCTAATTATAACATAGTAAGATTGTCATTTCAGTAAAAATTGCTATTATATTTTAACAACTTGGTAAGACTGTATTTGATTCCTTCCCTCTCATTGTAGTCAAATGTTCTCCATTCATCCACATGCAGTTTGCAGCCAAATCATTACATTAAAATTACTATATTCTTATTTCAAAACCTAGGTAAAAAAGCAATTACAAATCAGTGCATGATTCTCAGTAAGAGGCCTGGTATTCAACTAAATAATCAGTGTCACTTCAACAGCAGAATCATAAAGACTGTTTAATTTTTTTGAACTAAAATTTTCTATAAGAAAAGAACAAAACGATTAAGAATAGAACTACAGGAATGAAAGCTAATGCCTGTGTCTGTTGTAAACCTGCTATTTAGCCTTGGGCAAGTTATTAAATTTTTCTGCACCTCTGTCTATGTTGTAATTTATTGTCCATTGTATTCTAAGTTTGAAACTCTTCAGTAAGACAGTTTTTAGGTGGTTTTTTTTTTCTTCCTTTTTACCATGAAGGCATTAATGGTGCCAAAGTAAATAATGTTTTGTAAAAGAGACAGAATAGATAAGATTATATGCAGTATAATTATTTTTTATTGATCTAATTGAAATACTAAAAATTACATTGTGATACTTATTTATATAATCCTTTGCAATCACATATTCTACAGACAACTGAAGTTAAATTAATTTTATTACAAGTCTGAACTTCAAACAGCACCCATCTTTGTAACAGAAGTGGTCAGCACCTAAGCCTTTAGAATAATTTTTCTCAGAAATTAAAAGCAAACTGAAAAAAGTAGTCAATATTTTGTTATTTTAGAATTACAACATTTACCCACCAAATCCTACACAGATGGAGATAAAAGCTCCTTTGAGAGCAAAGAGTGCATCTTTTTTTCTATTGCTACAAAATATTGATGAAGGTCTCTATTGAGGTAGAGATCTCATTAATCATTTGATTTACAGAAAAAGAAGACAGAGCGAAATGAGTGCCCTGGCTAATGCCATGATGTACCATCTTCAGACTTAAGATCTTTTTAATGTATTCGGCAGTGATGTAGCTGAAAGAGGAAAGGGGGAGTTGAATGGATCCATTAATTTAATTTAAATGAGCTCTGACAAGAGATAAAACATCTCAGGCCCTGCATCTCTTCAGGATGCATCAGCACTATAGTAAACAGTCAATGATTCACAAACACACACACACACACACACACAAAGCTAAAGGTATACATAGATTCTAGAGACCTCAAGGCCAGAGAATAGCTACAGAGGCAGAAGTGAATAGACTGAAGAGGCCCGCCCTTCATGCAGCATCACAAAGTATTCAGCATCTACTGCATTTGTTCAATTGTGCCTCCATGAACAACTCCTAGGTTAGCTGTAAGTGATTCAGACTTCTTACAGAGAAGTTACATTTGTTCATTTTTTTCAGGCTTCAGGAAAACGCGTTGTGCCTCAAGGTCTCTTGAAGGGCAGAGGAGAGAAATAGGCTTCTACTGCTGCTCTTTAAAGAAATTCCAGTGTTGCTGCTGTCTTTCAGGTGTCTTAACCCTGCTACCCAGTATGACTGACAGTAACTTGGTACCGCTTCTAAATATGTATGTTTTCCTTAGTTAGTGGTCACCATGAGTCTATTCAGTTAATACTGTAAACAAGTTTTATTAATAACGCATCACTGTGACATTTTACTAATGACATGGAATACCTGAGCTCATATCCCATAACTGACTTTTATTAAGTTAGAGTTTACAAGAAATTCAGAATTTGATTTTTGATCTTGATAATATGTGACCAATACCACAGGGTAAATACAGCTGCCAGTTGTAATGGCATAAACTGATGCAGTTTTCCTAACCACAGAGTCATAAGGTTGGCTTGGTACCTGAGATCTGGGCTAATAGTTGGAGAATGTAATAAGATCAGAAAAAGAAATTTATGATAGATATTGCCTTTAAATACTGGTCCTGAACCTTCTGAATTTTTTGGAAATTTGATAATTGACTCTCCAGCCACAGGAAACTACTTAACATCAGTATCTAAACTGCCTCATTTACAGCTAGCTCTGTTGACTCTGTGTAAATATCTCCTGTCTGTGATGTGAACAAACTTAAAAGTCCTTTCAAAGGGAGAAGGGTGTTTCAGGAAAGCGACATTATGTGCATTTACAGCCCTGCCTGAGTATTTCAAAGTTTTCTGAGCTACTTTGCATACCAGCAGTCTTCCTGTAAGCTTAGGTTGATTGAAAATTAATAATTTAATGGTAATGCTGACAAGTAATTGTATTCATACATATACACAGAGAACAGAGGTCCCACCTTATTAAAATATAAATAAAATATATTCAAAGAACAAAAATTTACTTTTCCTACCCTATGAACATCACACTTATGCTTTTCCATCTGCATCCACTTGCCTATGAGCATATGCCATATGCCACAGTAAAGCAAGGACAATCTTTTACCTGTGTTCATCACAATCACACTGATGATTATTTGAATTATAATACTTTTTAAAAATTCTTTATTTTAAAAGAAAATAAATAGAAAAAGGAAAGACTTCAACAAGTGAAAGGAAAAAAAAAAACCCAACAAAGAACACTGTTCCTTAAAGCAGGAGATACAAAGGCAGGGACACTTAAGGATTTCAGGCCAGTGAGGGATAAGATTTTAAAACTTCATGCACTGCTTTGGGAGCCACACAGAGGTTGGTCCATATATCTGGATTCAGCCAGTTAATATCCCAGAGACTGCTGGGGTGGCAGCTGTAATATCTTCACATCTGCTTTTACAGTAGCTGGAATTCTAATATCATTAAGCAAACAGACAGTACAACTCAACACTAAAGGAAATTGTACCTAGCCCAATTTTCGTGTCTGTATCTAGCCATGCAAATCAGAGACCCTATTTCCTAAACATCAAGCATTCAAAGTTGTTTTATTCAGTGGCTTTTACCTATTTATTTATGCCTATACATTTATGTGTATTGCACTCTCCAGTAACATGCACTGATACTCAGCCAGAATAAATAAGCAAGCAGAGAAATAACAACAGAGCAGTCATAGTGAAACATGTGGAAAAACACTGAAGGTATATCAGCACTCTAAATATGAGTCTTTGACAACTCTGGCATTGGATTTAACTGTACTATCAACAGGTAATTATATAAAAACTATGTTGAAAAATAAGCTGGACCTATTTAGCTCTCATTTATCCATAAGACATTTAAAATTACAAAATTCAATAATTCTAATATAATATTCACCTTAAATGTTAGCAGGATTTCTGGCATTTAACCAATAGTACATTTAAATTGTTGAAAAAAAAAAAGATGCAAGTGAAACCATCTCTGACTCCTTAAAGGAAGTCATTTGAGCTGATTATACAGAGTGTAATGATGCATTAATACATCACTAGATGTGAAATGTGTACAATGTATCACATAATTCTTTATTTAGAGTTTATTAAACAAGCATTGACCTTCAGTCTTATCATACACAAAACTGTATCCTCATAGTTTGATAAAGCGGGTTGTCAAAGTAAATATTTACAGCAGCTAGTAAAATAAAATCACGTTATTTTCACTAATGGTCTATAGTGATCATCTATTTTTGAGCAGCTATATTCTTGCTGTCAAGCTGAAGCCCCCTTTGGCATTAGAGTTCCCATCCAACGAGTCCCTGAAGGCAGGCAACTCATTCAGGGTGGTATCCTGGAGTTATTAAAATTGAATTTTCCAGGACAAGACTACCAGAAGCTCTAATATCTTCACTAACAATCTCTCAGATTTTCTGACTGATTGAGAAACCAAACAGCAAACATGCCCTGACGCTATTCTGCTGAATGTAAAAGAATACCACTTTCCTGGTCCAAAACAGAATTGTATTCAATTATACTCTGCCATACAAGCAATAGCATCAAATAACCAAAGAATCTATGGTATAACCAATCTCACAGTAAAAAAAAAAGACAAAGTAATTATGTATTACTGAGTATCACTGTGATTTTTTTTTCTTGGAGGGAAATCCTCACATAACAAAAACATGAGTGAAAATTTTTGTGTCAAGTGAGGTTATTTATGTTATTTATGTATTTCTAATGCAAACCAATGCTTCCTTATTTTCTGGTTTTTTTTAAAAAAAACATACTTTAAAAAGTCTCTCAATGTTCCAAGTGAATAGAATAAACTTCTGTAAAAAGATTCTTCCATTGCAAATGAAAGCAGTGAAAATAGTCCTTCACAATATGGTTTGTATGTGTACTTACTGCTGCTCTAATTATTATATTGGTTGTTTGTTTTTCCCAGTTTGTTCCATTTTCTCTATCATTCCTCAAACAATTCAGCAGTGGACACTGCGTAGAAGTTACACAGGCAGTCTTATTTTCTTATAACACAAGGCATGCCTGGCAGCAAAACATATTTAAAAGAACCTGAAAAATAAGTAGTACATTTTCTACTTCTTATTTCATATTAAAATTCAGCCTTTATAGTAGGATTTCAGCTATTCAGAAATAACAATAAAGACTATTTTTAAGCTTCAATCAAAGCAGTTCTGGAGAGATACCAGAATTTCTCCCGTTTCTGTTAGTTCAAATATTTAGCAAAACATGTTTAGAGGTGATATATTAAAGGTACTATTTTGGCATCAGTGTTCTGAAAACAAGGTCATTAAATCTGGGATCTGTGTAATTAAACATATCCAATGAAGTACGGTAAGAAAAGAATGTGTGTGCATGTGTGTGTGTGTGTACAACACCTTCTCCTTCATCAAATTATAACTATGCTCATCAAATAAGCAATGTAAGATATCCTTAAAGACAAAAAAAAAAGAAAGGTAGAAGTTGGAGAAGCATTCCTTATTCATGATATATTTAGGAAAGATTTCTCTTTTAGGCATAACATTTTTCTTATATGACATATTTTAGTTGCTAACATTAAAAAGATAAAAAAACTTTTATCAGTTCTGTACTAGCAGAAGGACAATTCACACAGTCCCTAGTTTGCCACTGAAACAGTGGCATTGGCAGAAGACAGCCAATAGGCTTGAAAATCACACCCGATGAGTTTCTGACAGTCTTCCATATAAATGGGAAAGCAGCACTTTAAATCAGAGTGAATCTACAGTCACTCTGCTGTTATCAGTGATGTATTCTGGGCTGTGTAACAGCTTACCCAGTGCACAGCAAAATCCAGTAATGCTGGCTTCTGGGGCAGCACTTTAAAAGACATTAGGCATTAACTCATATGAAATACAGTTCAAAACAGAGGTAATAAAATAGCTGGGGATACATATCCTCTTAGGAGAGCTAAACACCGTCAATGACATATCCAGAGATCCATCTCAAAACATACAGCTCTGTTTTATCAGTGTAAGCACGGAGACACCAGATAATTCTTCAGCTGCTGTAATGACAGTTTACCCAGATACAATGTTGTTATTGCAAAGAATTTTACAAGACAATTAAAATGGTACAACAACCATGATGTAAGACACACTGGAAAGTCCTGGATTTTTTCTTTTAGTAAAGTGGAATTCTTTCATGGCCAAGGTGAAGAAAATAATTTGTAACTACCGTCATAACTTCCATCAGAAAACATATTTTTATTTTCAAAATACAACAGCAATGCAGTGTAATATGTTGTTAATGCCTGTTCTCATAATTTTAATGTAATTCTATTTCAGTTCCCAGGTCTGGCCCAAGCCATGTAGGTTTTTTTTTAAACAGTGTTACTCAACACATGTATATCTTCTAAGAAAAGCAGCTGAGGAAAACCCAAGGTAAATAAAGAAAGATCACAACTCTCTGGCATAGTTGTAATTCACTACTACACTGGAATCGCAAATTGATATTTTCAATTCTATTTGGTCCATTCAGTGGTTTAATAAAGAACTTTTTCACCAACTATACAGTAATGGAATAAAATATATAGCAACATTGCAAAGTCACCTGATTTATAATATTATTTTTTTAATATCATGCAGATCCTAAAGGAGAAAGAAACTACTTCTCACCGCTGTTTTCTGCATTCTCTTCATTTCAATTTAACTTGTCACAAGTGTTCCCCAGGGCTCAGTACTGGGGCCGGTTCTGATTATTACCATTATCGACGACCTGGATGAGGGGATGGAGTGTCCCCTCAGTAAGTTTGCAGGCAACACCAAGCTGGGGGAGTGTTGATCTGCTGTAGGGCAGGAGGCTCTGCAGAGGGGTCTGGGCAGGCTGGAGCGATGGGCCCAGGCCAGTTGTGTGAGGTTCAACCAGGCTCAGTGCCGGGTCCTGCCCGTGGGTCACACCAGCCCCCGCAGCGCTGCGGGCTGGGGGCTGGGGGCTGGGAACTGCCTGGGGGGAAAGGGCCTGGGGGGGCTGGTTGGTGGCCAGCTGGGCATGAGCCCCCCGTGTGCCCAGGTGGCCAAGGAGGCCAGCAGCATCCTGGCTTGTATCAGACAGAAACAGTGTGGCCAGCAGGACCAGGGAAGCAATTGTCCCCCTGTACTGGGCACTGGCGAGGCCACACCTTGAATTCTGTGTTCAGCCTTGGGCCCTCACTGCAAGAGGGACGCAGAGGGGCTGGAGCAGCTGGTCCAGAGAAGGGCAACAAAGCTGGTGAAGGGTCTAGAGAACGAGCCTTATGAGGAGCAGCTGAGGGAACTGGGGTTGTTTAGTCTGGAGAAGAGGAGACTCAGGGAAGATCTTACTGCTCTCTACAGCTACCTGACAGGAGGTTGTAGGCAGGTGGGGGCAGATCTCTTGTGCCAAATAACTAGTGACAGGACAAGAGAAAACAGCCTCAAGTTATGCCAGGGGAGGTTTAGGTTGGATATTAGGAAAAATTTCTTCACTGAGAGTGTGATCAGGCTGCCCAGGGAGGTGGTGAAATCACCATCCCTGGAGATGTATAAAAAACATGTAGATGCAGTGCTTAGGGACATGGTTTAGTGGTGGGCTTGGCAGTCCTGGGTTGACAGTTGGACTTGATGATTTGAAAGGTCTTTCCCAACC
This sequence comes from Falco peregrinus, assembly GCF_023634155.1. Taxonomy (NCBI): domain Eukaryota; kingdom Metazoa; phylum Chordata; class Aves; order Falconiformes; family Falconidae; genus Falco; species Falco peregrinus. The sequence continues at coordinate 67,436,236 of NC_073739.1, forward strand.
TAAATAACTCTATGACTCTATGATTTTATAGCAACAAGTGCTTCCATTTTCCCTGTCTCCTCTCTCACATTCCCTATATAAAATTAATAGTTAGAATGTATTTTGCTTTGTACAGCTCCTTGGCAAACATTCCCTCTTCTCCTCTAGCCTCAGTGGAAAATAAGGGAAGGGACTGAGCACAAACTGTGTCTCCCCTCCCCGGCCAAACAGTGTAGTTGAAATTCTCCAGAGGGAAAGGTGAGTTGTTGACCAAAACCAATTTCTAATGCCAGTTTATGACAGCCGAAATCAAAGGTCAAACTCATTTCATAATGCTGTCTGCTCCTTTGACCCAGAGGCAATGGAACACCATGCCTAAGATATATTTATTTCTATGAGATTTTACAAATTGATATTTCATTAATACAGAAATACTTGAATGGGGAACACAATGCTGTCTTTTGAAAATGGTTATGACATAAAAGTTATGTTAAGACATGATAAAACATGACAATAACATGAGTGATTCTTTTTTGTCACACTCTTAATTACGCAAATTGCTTTAACACTTGCTTTTCTCCCTGTTTTTTACTTGTAACTTAATTCCACAATTGTGATCGGTAAAAAGTGTATTTCCCAGAAATACACAAGTTCAAAAATTACTTTTATTTTGTAGCGAAAGTCTGACATGTTCAAATCCTTTCTGAATCTACAAAGGTTCAGAATTCTCTAAAATACTTCTAGATTGCAAAAGTACCTTCTATGGCAGTGGTACGACTAAAGGGGAATAGAGACTAAGAGGGATGTTGGATATCCTGGAAATAGGTGTGGGGCAGCAGCAGGCTTCTAGGCAAACTATAGGTCATAGGGTTTCGGATGGTGATGAAACTTCCTCAAGGGCAACAGTGGGTGCTATAGGCTTTGCAGCTGTGGGTTATTTAACCTAAAAGCTGAAACCAGTCTTCTCAGGCATAAACTACTTCCTATTTTCCTGTGCCTTAAACCTTGTTCAAAGAATCACTCTATTGTTGTTCAAAGAATGTTACAAGCTTTTAAAACTTATGTGTGGTGATCTATTACTTGATGCTTCAAGCTTACTGAAGAATGCAAGAATGCGGCAATGCTGCTGTGTAATCAGCACTGGTACAGTTATGTGTCCATTTATTTCGTGCTCCAGGCATTACTCTAGTCAGGAAGAATTTCCTTCTCTTCCATCCCATTGTCACTACATACCCTGGCTCTGGTGCCTCAGAGTCACTGTACAGCATGTAAAATTTTGTTCATAAATATGGAGCTACTTTATAGTGAAGTCATTATGAGAGGGGGTTCTGAATACTGATTATCTCGCTGAATGTTTTTTTTAAAAACAACAAACTGATCTGTTTTGATAGATTTACAATTGGTGGTTTTACTACATTAGAGACTGGACAAAAGTAGACTCAACTAACTTATGTTTGGAATTGTGGAAGAAAACTCTTTTATTTGGTACAAGTAAATATTTATTGGAGACAGACTGAACACAAGCTGCTCAAATCTAAAGGAATATCATGGTATATGGTCCCTAACCTACAAGAGAATGAATGACAGGACAGACTCATGGAGAAACAGATACAGATGATCATATTATACACATGATCATAGCTTGTGTCTTTGCTTGTACATGTACTAAGTGTCAGGTAAGACAATAAAAGAAGGATAAGAATGGTGAACATAGGTAATTATTACTGAAACATGGTAACCTCAGGCAGTATTTTATTCAGTGCTAACTTGCTCATGTGTCTAGATTTGCTTTGCATGTGTATGTAATGAGGTATTTTTCTTTCAGGTTTCCCAGTAATGTCATTGCTGTAGGGGGACAAGAAAAAAAAACACACAACAACAACAACAAAAAAAACCCCAAAAAACCCCACAATCAAACAAACTCCTCACAACATACTAGTAACAAGTGCTACCTTGGACTTGTGGTGTTGTCTCCCTCATAGGATACAAAGTTGCAACCAGTCCTCAACTCTGCCAAGTCAAAAACTACATATTAATTACACAGAGCAAAGCCAAACCTGTGACCATGTATATGCATGAAAAAAATTTACAACTGTTTCAGTGATCATTTGGGATTAGGAATTCTTTTTGCGTGCGTTTACTCTGAAGTTACCTCTTTATTCCCCTCTAATAATGATTCCATCTTTTTTCCTTTGTCTCTGCCTTGTCTCTGCTTCTATGTCATTACCTCCTTCTCTGAAAGTAAAAAATACTAAATACATTATGTTCTTGTGACATAATTTACATATGTTTTGCATTATCTGTATTTTTCCTTTATTTGGATTACCTTACTCTTTGTTATCCTGGATAATCAGGAGTGCTCTGTTTGTCTTGGGGTTATTTGGATTTTGATTATTGAAGAGTCAAAGTGCTGTTTGTATAACAAGCACTAAATGTACAAAGGATCTTAGAAAGTTCTCAGCACACAGCAAAATAAATCAGGTTGGATCCACTCCATAAGACTTTGCTCCCAGAATCACAAGTCACTTCTGAAAATGGACTCATTTTTCTTTAAATACCCTACTAATTCTTACTCCTTTGCAGAACTGTGCATAGGTATTCATTGCTCTGTGATAGGGATTTCTTCATGAATAAACGAGTCAGCATTGAGAAAGCTACAAACCCAGCCATGCTGTGGGTCCTTCCTCTTTTTATTTTCTCCACATTGGCCTTCTTCCAAAAACGGAACATTATTTGGCTGCCTTATGAAAGACGTTCTTACTTAGCTGGACCTGCTCTTGCACTGTTCTCTGACATAATGTAAAGCTCAGCTGTACTATCAGACACTTGGATCTCTTTCACTTCACTTGCGCTCGCTGTCAGCCACTCTTTCTTGCCAAACATGGAGCTGAGCCCGAAACAAATCACTGCTCATGTTTTGGATTCAGTGCCCCAATCAGTGCGATTTCCAGTTTTCTTCAGTTTTGGCCAAATGCCAAGTGCACCAGCGTTATTACAAACTCCTGAAAATTGGGGTTTGTAATGGAAGTGCTGACACAGCCCTCAATACTGGCATGAACAGCATAACTGTAATTATGCAAGGACAGATGGGCAACAAGAACACATGATTGTTGAACACAGAAAAAAGCTGCTTTCATTAATCATCTCATACATTTGAGAAAATTACTTTGGAAAAGGAAAGGTTAAAATGCTGAAGTACTGGAAGAAGGTGAACAGAAGACCACAGCTCACCCCACCAGTCCTATTATAGCATCCACAGCTAATGCGGAGATTAAATTTCTCTGAGTAAGGACTGTGCTAAGTAGAATTGTTGATTCCTGAGTCCAGTACGTAGTACTGTAGCAAAACCAAAACCAAGAAATTAGAGTCAAACTCTGAGATAAGCTGGTATGGGTACTCTGCTTCAGGTATTTTATTCTAGGCCATAGCATGGTTTCTAATTTTACACTGGCTTTCAGAAAGCCATTACTTTATTAGAATTAGAATGGTCATATCCTGTAACTAACTAGTCCTTTCAACCTGTTAGAATTAGTAGGAAATATGTAGATAGGCAGATAGACAGATGCGTGTGTGTGTGTGCTTGTATGCTCACATAGACAAACATAGAATCATATTTCTTTGGTTGTTTGGATATTTGTGAACATACATTCAGTCATATACACACAATCATAGTATATGAAGACTTACAGTTGCCTCTAAACATGCTGAAAAAGTCATGTATGTAGAAGTCCCAAGAAAGAATTCCTCTCCCAAAATCTGAACTTTATTAGCCCATATATTTTTATACTACAGGTTTTCTGCACAAAGCTACAATGAATCATCTTGCCCTTGGTAAATCCAAAGCCCTGAGAAATGAATGAAAGAAAGGAAAAGAACCCTTTCAAAAAATATTGTCTACCTTTAAAGAGTAGGAACTGAAATCCTTATTTCCTTCCCTTCTTTCTCAAAACTTGTATTTTAAGTAACTATAATATCTCAAGAAATGTAAATACATTTTAAAATAAATAAATACATACATACCTAACAGCTTTTGGAGAAGAAGAACGTAGATGAACAGAATTGTATGTTTTTTACTAAATAAATCAGAAAGCTACTACAAAAAAAGGTGAGAGACATTTCAAGTCCTGACTGAATGATTTGTTTAAGAGACCTTCACAGCTGTTGCAATGGCTAGGTGGTTTTTTATGATGCAATGATGTATGAACAGTATTAGAGAAACATTAACTTTTCAGCCTGGACAAAAAAATTAAGCTGAACCTGAGTTCACTAGTTTTTACTGTCTGTTTCACAGCCATCCTCTTTAAATGAAGGATACTTTATTTTTTGTTCCCATGCAGTGAACTACATTTTCTGCTGGGATGTTCCCATGCAGTGAACTACATTTTCTGCTGGGAATGAATCTGTAGTCGTTGGCCTGGGATGGCCCATGCAAATCTGATAAAGCTGAGTCTTTAATCCTAAATGACACAATGGTCTAGACTGATGGCTAGAGCCAGAAAAAATCATTACATGCTAAAACTGAGATGCCACCATATTACCTGTGAATAACTGGATGCTACTACTTAGAATACATATCCCTTACGTAAGCCAGTCTAAACATGATTAATTAATAATTCATGTGATCATATTCTTGTATGAAAGAAAGGGTCATAACTTTCAGAGATTATAATTGAAAAATGGCTATATTTTCTTCTTACACACTTACAATGTCAATGAAGTTGCACAGATACTGAAGCAAAACAGAATCTCCTCTGTTTTCAAACACATTATAAAAAAACACATAGTAGTATCCAGCCCTACCATAAATAAATAATATTCCCAGTGCAGCTGGTGGTCAATATACTTCTCTATACTGGAATTTAATTTGACCCTTAAATCACTACATCTATAGATTTTTAAAATATACTTGTGTGTTAGTTTTATACTTGTTGGCAGATAGATTTCTTATGGTCCCATAGTCACAGGGCAGCCTGGAGAGGTCTGGAATATTAAATAAAATCGGCAGGCAGAAGGAATGACTCCACAATTGATAGACTGCAAAATCATTAAATAGTTTGTAACTTAGCTGTAGAATGAAAGGTACCAGCTGCTGTGTGTGAAACCAAAAGAATCAGAGAAAGAGATGGAAAGTAGAAGCACAAGTTCAAGAGATTTGCCTGGCAAAGAATGCCTTGAATGCTGTCTGTGTGTTGCTCTGTTTTAAACTGAGATATTTCATTGTTATTGCTTACCTTAGACTTTTTGCAAGAAAAGGTATCTGCCATGGTGCAGTGCTGCACAAATTGGGAGGAGGAATCTAGCTGGCTGCTGCACATGAAAAGGACAGAAGAAAATGCATAAAACCAACAAACAAAATAGGCCTCACTTCTTTCTTTTATTGCACAGCTATGTAAAAATTTGTATCTGAAAGTAGCACACTTTGGTTCGCCAAATAACTAAGCTGTGGACATAGAAATGAAGATAGCATAGTACTTTGACAATCACGCCTCTGTAATTCTAGTTGCATCATCTCTAGAATGATAGTTTTGACTTACCAGTACATGTATGGTTTATGGTTTCTTTATTAATACTTTTCCACGTTTACCTCAGAGGGCTACAGCTCAGTAAGGTGAAAGGATGCTGCTGAAATTGGGGAGAGTTTGTCTGTCATCCTTTAAGAATCACATCCAGAAATGTGCCATGCCACAAATCCCTACACATAATCTTGTCAGCCATGTTCAAAGCATCCTTCCAACGTAACAGCTTAGGCAAAAATAGGCAAATTGCAAATATAGTGTGTTTAAAATGATAAAGATCTTTAACTCGGACTGTGAGTGTCATAGGAAAAAAATAAGAGGCGGGTAAAAAGACCATATTTGCTTGAATAAACATCATAATGCTAACCATTATATGTTATTCAAAATATATAGAAATGAGTCAACAGATGGCAAATTCTACTGTATCTCCACATCTTTAGTGACTAACTGCTATGCTTTATTGCAGATCCATAGTATACTGACAAAACACAAAAAGGCACAATATTTCCTTCCTGTCATATTTTATAACTATTCAAAGAACATGTAAAGTAATTGAGTTACCTTTATCATGCAGATTAATAAACTAATGTTGAGATCAGAGATTGCTGTTCGCACCATTTCAGATGCTGAGGTCAACAAAAGTCTAAACACTGAAAGGAAATAGCTTGCTACTCAGTTATGACAAGTTTCCCAACAAACTACAGTATCTGAACAGAGATTTTTCCAGGATCTATAATTGCAATTTACTCTCTTCAAGCTAAACATCTGGGGTTTAAAATGTTTGTATATCACTTAGAACACTTGCATTCTCATTTAGTAAATATATATACAATGAGCTTTCTGTTAGGGGTAGGCAGACACGCTTTCTGTATTTAGACATATACACAAAATATTTAATGAATATGTGTATAAATGCAAGTGGTTATTACTTCATGTATAGGTTACATCATTTAATACCTAGGGCAAAATTATGATAGCCCAGTTTAGACTGAACAGTGTAATGCCCCATCAATTGCAATGGCCAAATGAAATAAATAGTAGAATGGAGCGCTATTCAACAAGACAAAAAACCCATAAATTAGGCTGTACATACAGTCAATGCCTATCTTCATTTATACTAGTTTGATACAGATGATTTGTAGGTTAGTGAAGTTTTCATCAGTATGTTTTCATCATTAAATTCACTTTGTACCTTTTTTATTTATTTAAGAAAATGTGAGATGCTGGTTCTACATTTGGTTTTGCTGCTGACTTGCTGTGTGCCATTGGACCAAATAATTTACTAATGCAACTATTTAAAATGGAAATGATACAAACACCCCACCCAAAACAACAAAGTTTTTTTTTAATTAACCTCAAACTGTCAAAGACTCTGGTGCACTGAAGCCAATGTAAAAACAGTATTTGTTTTCTAAAACATGTTTTCAAGGCTTTTTGTTTGTTTGTTTTGGTTTGGTTTGTTTTGTTTTGGTTTGTTTTGGTTTGGTTTGGTTTGTTTTGTTTTGGTTTGGTTTGGTTTGGTTTGGTTTGGTTTGGTTTGGTTTGGTTTTCTACTATGTTATCTGGATAGAAACATTTTTCTCATTCTCAATATTGGTATCAGATAATCTTCATAGATATCAGCTTTAACAGAACTAAATGGGCTTTTTTTTTTACATAAAGTTGAATTGTTCTCAACATTACTAACTCAAATATTTTCCATTAATATCAAACATGTGGAAAAGTAACATTTCCCCAGCTTTCTTTGCTGCACAGATTTTGCTGTTGAAAAGGAAGTGAAAAATCTCTTTGTGCTTTCCTTTTTGTTACTAGCTTCCTACCTCTTCTCTCTTCTCACTATTACAAAACCCTTTTGTGAATCTGAATTTTTTGCCTTCCTATCAGGACTTCTGCTATGTCATCTGAACATGAGCATTCTTATAATATGTTCTAAAACTCTTTTCTGTTTTGTGTCTTGTATGGGGCATAAATCCTAACAAGGGTAATGAGTATGAGGGTGGATGTTCATCCAAAAAAATCTTTCAAAAGAATTTGTATTCACTACTGATTAGTTTAAGATTGTTCTTAAGGAGTCTGATGAATCTAACTGTCAGAATTTGAAGTGTCAATTTGAGAACAAAGGCATGGAATGAATAATGATAAATAGTCAGCATAAGTTTTATAAAATACTAACTATGGAGTACAAAATATTTCTGAGAATTGTCTCAGGTGGAAAAGATAGATATCCTTTATGTGACACATTTTCAAGTCCATAAGTCATGGTTCAAGGTACACAGACTAGAAAATCTGCATTCTATACAGGTCACACTAGCAGGAATTGCATAGAAACGAGGTGAGCAAATGCTCAGAGAAATTCTATAATGGCAAATGAGGATTCTGTAATGACTATAACAGCAAACGGAAAAGAAGGTTTTTGTGGAAAAAGAATGCTTTGCAAACCTACTGGACTTCATTGAAGTCTGACTATAAACTAAAACAAGAGTAATAAATTTCCTCAATGGATTGGAATTTAATGTAGTTCTTGTCTCACAATCTCAAAATAACGTGATAAATCTAGAAAAAGTTCCAAAGGATCATGACTGGATAATCAGAGGTGTGTGATGGCTTCTAGATGTGAAGAGATTAGACATGAAACTCTTCAGACTGGGACAATATAGTTCTGAGAGACAACAGGAAAGAGATTTATAGAAGTAAGTTGAGCAGAGAATAATTAACTTCTACTTTCCATAACAGAAAAACGTATACCTATTGAAATTGCCAGGGAAACAGGTCTGAAATAAACAAAAAGATAGTATTTCATAAACTCAAATATTGTATCATATTGACATACATTGTACTGCATGCTTGAACTTTTTATAAATGGGCTTAAAAAGTAATTAGACAAAGTAATGGAAAAATGGTCCATGAAAAGTTGATAAATATGATGACAGAAAATTAACCTTTAATAGAAGAAGCTGGGATGGTAATGAATTTCAATTTTTAATAGGAAGAAAATATTTGTTCTTTGCTTGCCTTGCTCTTAGTCTTGTTTCTTTATTATTATCCACGGGTCACGACCATGTGGTAGACTCAGGGAGGCCGTTCTTAGGTATGTCTGCTTATTTCTGTACATGGCTGTATAATGTATCCTTGAATCTGGTCCAATTTTTATTTTTTTTTTTTAAATGAAAAATATAAATGTGAATTTGTTCCTGGCAAATCTCCGAATTACTTCAGATGTGGTTTTAGATGGTGGACAAATTCAGCCTGTGGTATAGGAATTTGCTGTTCCTATTAACATTTTAATCTTTAATGACACAGTCATCCTGTCTGTCACATAATTCTTGCCCACTTTTATACTAGTCTTTTTTCTCTTAGTCCACCTCATGGAGTAATGTGAATATATTGCTACAAGACTAGACATTTTAAAGTGTTCAGGTCATATCACTCCTGAGCACTTTTTACACAAACAATCTATTTCTCTAATGCATTGCTCCATGAAAAATATATAGATATATTTTGAACAATACCATAAATTCTAAAGGGGCAGAGAAGGAGGTTAAAATTTTTCACTTTAACTATTTTATCATTATGTATGTATCAGTGCTAACATTAAAATGTTTTAACTTAACAGCATAAGAAGACAGATGGTTGGTGAGAATGTATTTTTTCCGTATAAGTTACCATCAGAAGACACTGCAGGTAGAAAGGAATTATGTACTTTTCTTCTTTTTTAAGAAAATTTTGTGTGAGAGAGTATACTCAAGTGCTAAATTCTGCCCCAAGTCATAATGGTATACAAGTGTTAATGAAAGGATTATGCTGCATTGATATAGGAAGAGTGTTGCAAACTAAATCTCATCTTATTTTAACATACCTCTGAAAGTCATACGAATTTAAAAATGCATTTTCTAATTTTTTTAAAGAGATGTGTGATATGATCCTTTTTGGAATTAAAAAAGCATGATGACAAATATGTTCTTTGGAAGGCCACTCTAAAGCTGCAAATGTAAATAGCTCTACACCATGAATTATTTTTGCATTGTTTTATACTTTATATAATGTTATTTGTATTTTTATATTGAGTACAGCTCTTTTTCAAATATCTCCATTCATGGAATGAGCTCAAAGCTTTTCCAATGTACATCTCGATAAATTTGACTACTAAGTGCTTCTACATTAAGAATATAAAATAGTTGCAAGATGGTGATCACATTTCAAAAAACAATATCAGAAGTATATTTATAACAGATAATCTGAGCAAACAATTCACAGAACTTTTAAGACCTTTCTCTTTCGAGTGTTATCTAAGTACAAATCCATTTTTTTCTAAATCTTTTCACAAACGTAACTGACACAACTTCACTCAAATATCATTCAGAATATGTATTACAAACACAGATTAATAAAATTCAGTAGAAATGTCAGCATTTTTACCATATAAAATATGTAACCAATTTACGTAAATAACAAAAGCAAGATGTTATCAATAGTAATTTTATTGTGTTTTCTGCTTTTGTATTACTGTTCATTAATTTTGTGGCATTTTCTAAGCTATTTTTAGATAAACATTTAATTTATGGAACCTGTTTTCTCATTTCTGCTGGCTTTATTAAGGAGGCAATAGTTTTATTAGACCAACATAAAACACATCCATGAACTTTTTTGGAGAAAAAGATAATGAAACTTGATATAACCTTTAAAATAAAGGAGAGAAAGAACAGCTCATATGAATGACATCTTCTGGGAGACATTTGGCAATCTGTAAACACTTGGTAGTTATATTGTGAATGTTTATTTATACAAAATTTTATGCATGGCTTGTCATCATCAATTTGTGCTCCTACAATCAAATCAAGACAGGCTCCTGGAGGCAAATACAGTGTCTATAAGTTAAAGCTTGAAATAAAAGTATTTATTCTCATCACATTTGAAAGATTGTTAGTTTTTCTGGGAAAGAAAGGTGTCATCCCATCTAATCCTGAATTATTACACCAAAATATCTGTCTTTCCTCAGTATCATATCAGACTTCCCCTGGCTTTTGAAAAACCTTCAGGTTTTGTTTATGTCTTGTTGACAGGACTCTCATCTTTCTTTAGATGCCCACCCAGTACATGGACTTTGTTGAGTTAAGCTAATGACATAACCTCACTGGCCAGAAATTCATCACTAAAGAAAAGGAACTGTTTTCACCTGGAAATGGTCTCACCTGGAGCAGATCAGGGTCCAATCTCAGAAAATTCAGTTAAATTATTCATAGTGGAAACAAATTATCAAAGTAGAAATCTCTTTCAAAGATGTGATAGTGCCTACCCATTAATGGAGCCTTTTGGCACTATTTACACATTGAATAGCTATCTTCTAGTTCCAAAACCATTTGCACTTGCAAAAATGTATGCCTATTTTAATGCCACTTCTTATTTTCCTTTCCCTTGGATGAATAGTGTCAGCACATTAGATTTCTAATGGATTGACACTTTTAAGTATATGATTAGAGGAGTGGTGTTCCAAATGGCAATGACCAAAATCAAATATCTCTCTCTGCTTGTAAGAGACCACTTATTGCAGCTATAAATTTATTTTAAATCAACCGAAATTGCAACCAGCATATTCTTTTGGTGTAAGGAGGTGCATTTCTATGTTTTCTTCTGGCTTTGTTCTCTATATGATTTTTAATCACTTTTTTAGGTCAGTTCATTAACCTCAGTTATGTATGTCACTACTGTATATTTGCAGGGACTGTTTTCTGTCATTGGTTTGTCATCAGTTGTCAGTTCATGAAAACCAATGGGTGGTTCTTTTCCAACTTCACAGAGGTAAAGATTTTTCATTTGGTCACCAAATCTGATCACAGCTGTGTTCTACTTGTACTGAATCATAAATCTTAGCTATGAGAAATACTGAAACACTAGGGTTTGTAGTTTAAAATGGTCCATTTTTAAAGGTGCTACATTTTTTTTCTCCTAATATTTGTGTAATTCAGTTATTTACCCAAACATTCTATATCTTTGTGGTGTCTTGATACAACTGAAAGAACAGGTTTTCTCCTCAACAGCCAGACAGGTAAACTTTTCTGAATTCCAAGGACTCAAGTCTTTTCTGACACTTTTTTTCCCCCAAAAGCAAATTAGAATTATTTTCTTTCATATTTCTTCACTTTCCATGAAAGTTGTTTTGTACCAGGAGGTACCAGTTCATTATAAGCCCAGTAAGAAATGCACCTAAGAGTCTTAGCTCTTAGAGGTGACATTTAAAATGCTATTTATTAAAGCTAACACCATGAGAAGAGAACACAGATAATCTTGCATCCCTTTAAAGTGTCGGGAGCCCTGCCTGGGCAGTGGAGCATCAAACAGGACTCTCACCCACATGTAGCATAACATGCAGAACTCATCCATAGCAGAAATTCTTCCCTTTTGGTCTTTCAATCTATTAAATTATTTTCTTATAAGGAAACAGTTCTATTTATATGAAAATGATGTTCACATGAGAGTGTCTTGCTGTGCTGTTAGATAAAGGCAAGGCCATGCAGGTGATTTAGTTGCTGGTACGGAGGGAGAAGCTGCCTGCAGACCTCCTGTACAATGAGCTGGCTAATTTGTGCAGAACAGCACCAGTCTTAAGGCTATGCTGGACCTGTGCCTGCTCAGGGCAATTGTTATGTGCATCACTAAGTCCTCGATGCACAATGGGCTTGTGGTCAGGCTCACAACACAAGGTCAGTACTGATTTCAGAGAGCAGAAGACAACACTGGGTTCTCTTCATATTGAGCAGGGCAGCAATTATCTTGGTAATGTACCTGGATGAAGTACACAGATCATGAACAATAAATCAGGAAAAGATCAAAAATGAACAGAGGTTAGCATAGATACAAATAGTAATTGGCTATGGAAGAATACAGAAACACCGGAAGGGTGTAAAAGAGGACTTTTACAGTTCTGATCCTGGGTAACCATAAGTAAACTGATCACAGAAGAGTGGGTTTTTTTCAACAGTGATTGTAGGAAATGAGCAAACAGGACAAAACACTTTTTTGATGTTGGACTAAGACAAGAGGACAGAGGATCAACTGAGAATTTATTTCAGATTTAAAAAAATAAATGGCTAAAGCTGTTAAATTGGAAGTTGCAAGCAAAGAAGGGAAACCTCTCAGAGTAAGTGGGAACTGGACACAGGTGAGTCAGGCTTTTGACAAGTTGCAGTGATGCCTTTTGGAGAATTATAGGAGACCTGGTTTCATTAATCCATTTCTAGCATGAACTGGTTTTCCTAGAGGAAAAATGGAGTGGCTGCAGACTTTTTTTATTTCTGTCACCACTTATGTCTAAGTTAGATAATTATGCTGTGATCATAGTATATCACAGAATTTCAAATACTATTGCTGTTACTTAATTCTTTCCCTAAGTTTCTTTTCTTAATTTAAGAAGAGACAAGATAAGGTGGAAACCTGTTACTTAAAATAATGTAATATGGTGGACTTACTTGGATACACAAGCATTTGCTTGCCTTTTGTTGGTTTGGGGTTTTTTTATATTATTTTTTAGAAATATCTCTGCTACTAAGCTCATTTACATGATAGTTTTACATTTTGAATGCCCATTTGAATGCTGTTACTTCAAGCTTTGATGATTTAGAGCTGCATTTAAACCCTCTACCTGTTCCTTAGAAGCCAAGCTTAAAGTTAGCAAGTTTCATGGTAAAACATAATTAAAAGTGTAGGAGTGCGAGAACTGTCCAATGAAAACAGCAATGTGCTTACACCCCACTGGTTTGCTTTTACTGTGACTCCACCTAGAAGACAGCCGCACTGTCAGCTTCTCAAACAGGTACTTGCCTTGGGCAGGAGGCCAGCTTGCTGCCCCAGGAAGGTACTTCTTCCTTGGATTGCCTTTACAGGAATGACAGAAATATGTTTTTCTGAGATGTTAGTCTGCTGAGGTACAGGAAGAGTGGAAGTAAAAGAAAAACATACATACTTCATGTGTATTGCCCTCAGATTAGTACCTACCACACTGAATCTCTTTTGTCTTTGGGGAAAAAATTGTCTTCTCAGAATGCTGCCACAGTCTGAGATGAAAGTGATGGGCCGTGACTGAATGGGATCAGATATGACAGCCCTCAGTCACAAGTATATTTGGCATTAATGAGTCACACAAACTTTCTGCTCCATGGGAGACACAGCATAGCCAAGGAAAGAAGGTTAGGGGCCAACATGGCAGCCCCAGCTGGCAGGTTACAGGCCAGAGGGCTTCCCCACCCCACCATCAGCCCTGACGTGCCTCAGAAACCCTCACACATCCAGGAGCCCTATTACTTATAGGACTGGGTGCAGAACACCCAGTTCTTGGCTTAAACCACACAGCCCCTGCTGAGTTGGCTGTTTCTGCATGGGCATGCACAGTGTAATATTCTGGAAGGTTCTCAACATATTAGGTGTTAGTTGAGAGCACCTGCACCATATTACATCAGTTTATCTGCAGACAATGAAGTGGAAAACACGAGGAATCTTTTTCCCTTTCATGCCCAGCCCAGGAGCAGTGGTCTATCAGGACATATATGTATGTATAACTTTAAACATTAGAGCTTCTGTGGGGAAACCAAATCAGCAGGAATGGTGGATGTTGCTGCCACGGACTCATTACACCTTACGTACCAAGTTCAGCTCAGAAGTTGCTAGGAAGCTATATAAATGTATACACACATATGTAAATTTGTATATATATGTGTGTGTATATGCATATATATACATATATATGTATATATACACACGCATATACATATATATGTATATGCTTCTTTATTTATTTATTTATCTAGGAAGGAAATTAAACCACATACAACAGTGAAAACACCTATGCTATGACAAACACTGTAGTTGTACAATATTGTTGTTGAGGAACCTACAGAGTATTGTAGATCTCAATAATGGGAAACAGATTTACAGACTGATGATGAGATAATGATAAGTTGCTGCTTGTATAATCTTATTATAAGGACCATTGTCTTATTGATTAATAAAAACTGCATACTCTGCCAGCAATGCAATTAAGGCAATCATTAGGAAGTCATTCTGGAAAATAACCACAGCTTATAAATTTCACTTTTTTTATAAAACAGCAACTTTTAAAAAAGCAGTAGTTCTTTGGTGTTTTTTCCTGTTTTTCACCTAACTTTTTTGTACCAAAAAGGAGAAAAGAGTAGTTAAAATGTTTCAACTGGTGTCTGGCCAAATTAAAGAGCAAACGTTACCCTAACACATGGTGCCGGATCACTAGTTTTAAGCATGCAGCTAAAAGCTCTATCTCTTTCTTCCTCTGAAAATATCTCTTTTGAAGCATCTCACTGAAGGTACACCAATCACCGTATCACAGGATGTCAAAGTTGCCTAAACAGAGTGAATATTCTCTGGAATATGTGTGCAGTATTGTCACCTTGTGACTGTTTAGAAATGAGCATTGTGCTCCTAATGGAAGCTGTCTGAGGTGTTTTTTTCTGTCCTTTTCATGATGAAATAATAATGTTTTACTAGTTGAAAGAGGAAGGAAGAAGAAAATATTGCCAAACTGGCACCCTAGACAACAGTGCAACCCTGAGTGTTTGATCAATCTGGATGCTTAATAGAAAATCTTATTAGAGCAGTAGCCTTAGCGCTGTCTAACGGAAAGGATCAATGCTAGGACTAGATCCTGGAAATACAAGGAGAAAAAAACAACAGAGGATGTAGTAAACTGAGAGAGTATCATTCACAGGAGGAAGAATGAGAGGATGTAGACTATCCATTTCAGATTATCTTCTATTGTAATGGATTTCAAAATTTCAGTTGCCTTATTTATTGAGTCCCATATTTACAAGGGCTTAAAGAGTCAAGTAGCATAAATGATGACTACAAAATTTGCTCACACAATATGTGTAACTGCTAAGTATTTAAACGTAATGAAATACAATAACAGAATAAAAGAAAAATTGTTCCAAGTATGAACAACTGTCTTGGTGCAAAAAGGGATGATGTATTGGAGGTTCTTTACCTGGAAATCAAGTTCTAGGTAGCTTCACTGGAAGTGCTGAGTAGCTACCCAATATGGATAAGACTTTTTATTCTCTTTGATAGATAGCTCTAAAGATTCATAGGCTGTGGGACTCACCTTTCATCTGCATTTAGTTGTTCTTATGTATAAAATTATGTGCCTAATCTGTTATAGTCAGGGAGCCCTGGTTAATGCTGTCAATAGAGTTCACTGGGATCATATTTTTTTGTGAAGAAGCGAGAATGGAAGATAATTATGTAGGCAGTACTATACCTGAGACATGGGCTCACCTAAATTGTGGAGCCTAACATGCAGGGGAATACTTCAGGAAGAACTAAAAAGACCAGACACAAGGAACATTCAGTCTGAGAGCCATTGTGATGCGTTATGCAGTATTGGGTTCAAGCTATTCAGCCTTATGGATCAGCAGGGCAAATCAGCTTTACCACAGTTGCCGACTACATGGCCTCTGAAATGAAGTTTTTTAATGATGGCCAGTTTGGATCTTTATACTGCCTTCCATGTTCTTCTGCTGCTAAGACTTGTGTAGGAATAACAGTTCTACACAAAATAATCTCACTCTGTATTTGCACAGATAGATGTGGCCAACTATATGTGTGCCATCAATGCGTCCCCTCTCACACACACTTTGTTTCAAAACCAAAATGGAAGTAGTCCACTGAACTTCACAGAGCAAATAAATTGCTAGAAAAGAACCATACCTGAGTACATAGATTATTTCCTTCTTTCTGTAGCCAACAGGTAGTGTCCAAGTCTTGAAATTACTGAGACTTCTAAGGGCACACATACATCATTTGAAGAAAGGTATTAAGAGAACCTACATCTTTGGCTACTTTGTGCTTCATTTCTTTCTTATGTCTCTCCCTCTTTGTAGGAGCAAACAACATGATTAAGCATGTATAACTGCCCTGAAGCTACTGGGTTTGTTCAATATGTTTGATTGCCCTGTAGTAGCTAGTATATTACTGCTGAGGCTGGTTTCAAAAGGCAGATTTCTAAAACTAAGAAAACGTGGGCATCATTGAAGACTATACAGTTAATACTCTGTCACTATACTCAAAGTCTTTCAAACTGCAAGGAAAAAAAAGTCAAAGGCAGAGTAGGAAAGCAATTTAAAATATAAATGAAGAATCATTTTTTTGTGAGACTGTCATCATCAATAGTACCCCTACAGGGAAATTTTTTTGAAGTTATTTCATGATTAGCAGAAAAATAATAATCTTTTACTTTCATGTGTCTGAAACATATAATTCAAAATCTATAAATGTTACAAATTATCCCCATCTTCTATAAAATTCTAAAAAATTCATGGTAATGAACCTGAGTCTGTAGTGTAATTCCTTGATGCTCCTGATGACTTTAAAGTAAGGCGATCCTCAGTCTTCAACAGGCACCTCAGAGAATATGCAAAGCACTAAAAAATTTGGGTTATCAATGCAAAGTCACCTCTTATTCATGCAAACAAACCATGTGAAACCATAACACTATTTACTAAAATCATTGTCATATATACACAAAATGGTCTCAGTTGATGCTTTACCTTATGTCTGTGCCAATGAATGAGTTTCTCAGGAACATTTTTGGCACAGCTTTTCTCCATACCGACATCTTACAAAACGGAAGAAAATAGATGGAAGATAGAACAAGATACCTGGAACTCCTGAAAATCACATATCAAATAACTTCTGCTTTAGAGATGCATTATAGCTGTTTTAAAACTATCAGTTGGCAAGAAGTACTCATGTATTCTTCAGTATAGACAACAACTAGGGTCTTTAAGTTGGTGAACTAAGTTTGTCCTATGATTTATTGTAACTATTAATGGCGTTTACTTCTCTTTCTGGATGCCTTCACCATAATATCTAAACATTAGCAATTACAACAGAAATTTTACCAGTATTTTATTAGGAAATACAAGGTCAAACACAATAGCTTTCCTTTCTTTTTCACTACAGACCCTCTCAATTCTTTTCCCAACATTGTGTTCTTTGTTCAAGCTTTGCATGCTACTTTGGACTACTCAGAGGAACAACTGCTTATGAATGTTTTGAGATCTGAAGGGAATTAATTGTTTTTAGAAACATGTAATGCCTGCTGAGTCTTGGGAATTCATTAGAAATGATTCCATATATTCTATTTTCATGGGTCTTTCTTGAAGTTCTGTGCTTGAGAATATCAGGTCTCATTTAAAAATAACAAAACTGTAAAAGATTCAGGTTTAAATGCCTCATGCTTGTGAGAAAATCTTGAAAACCATAAACTGTAAGCACTGGGGAAAACCAGAAAGATTTTTGAAAGAAAATGAAAGAAAAAATATTTTAGAATATCCAGATTTGTAATCAATTTTTGTGAATTTTTAAACCAGACTCATAGTATCTACTTTAATCGAGCCGTATGAAGCAAGTTCTATCTACTCTTTTCAGGCTTAAAAAAGTTTGAGGGGTTAGCTCCTTTTAAGGTGTTTTAAGAAGCTGCTTTAAACTATATATCTTGTTTTCCACAGCAGTTATTATCCAGAAAGAACTTAAATATTGTTCTTGGTGAACAGAATTTTTCTGTTGTCAGGACTCATGTCCTCGTGTGACTCTGGGTGAATTGTTTGACATTCATGTACCCCAGTAAACCAAAAATCATCTTGCAACTCAAGCAGAACCAAATGAATTAATATATTTGAATGTAAAAATACTCACCGAATTGACTAAACTGAAGTGGGAAGAGTTTTGGACAGCACCATACTGCAAAAAAAGGATTTCTTTGTGGTTTTAAACTTCCATAGTCTAAGATGTCAGAAAATCATTATTATGCCTAACATGAAAAAATCCCTGTGTATTCAGGTTGGGCAGTACATTACTGTGATTTTTAAAGGATATTTACCCATTACAACTTTGTCATCAAATATTGCCTGTGGCCTATAGTTATCATCACTGTGCATTTACATTTCAATTG
This sequence comes from Falco peregrinus, assembly GCF_023634155.1. Lineage (NCBI taxonomy): Eukaryota > Metazoa > Chordata > Aves > Falconiformes > Falconidae > Falco > Falco peregrinus. Next base: position 67,454,704 of record NC_073739.1, read on the forward strand.
GAAAAAAAGCCACTTTCTTTTTGTCTTCCCTGATTAACATTTTGAAGCTCTGTAATTTTCTTGCTGCTCAGAGAAACAAAGCACCCAGGCTCACAGAGAAAACCCATTCAGCAAGATATAAATATTTGCTATTCAGAAAATCTCAATGAGGGTTTAGTTATTTTAAAGTAAAAAAAGAAAATTACTAATAATGATTGGTTTCAGCTAATGAAATGCTTTTATGCAAATATGGGAACCCTAAATATGACCTGGAAACAAAAGACTGCTTAACAGTTACTATTAAGCAATACATTAGGAGATCAATTAAACAGAACTCTTTCTAATGAATAAGCTGTACAAGAGTTGCTATGGAAACCTGGAAAGAAAAAGCCCTAGAATGCTAATTTGCAATTTTAAGAACATAAAGTATTAGAGGTCTGCTGGTGGCTGGTTGGAGGGTCATATACCAAAGTTAAAAAGTGTCTCACAAACACTCTCTCCAAAGAGAAGGGAAGTAAAGGACCAGAGCCATGATATTCATACCCAAGAATGACATGAAAAAAATTATAAATAAAATATTGTATCTGAATGTGTAGCTATCATTCCAAAGAGGACCATTAGAGGGAGCCAGAAATTACAGTTTCTCCATGGTAGATCATTAATGATAATCTAGGGAACACTGAGAGTGAATAGACACTTCCTCCCAAAAGAAAGGACAGAGACACAATGATTGAAGAAGGGTTATCAATACTCTTGGGTTCTTCAACGTGCTTACAGCATTTCTTTATTTTTAAAAGACGTATTATGAACACTTACAAGATAGCAGATCCAAAAAATGAATGAAATAACCTAAAAACTGAAGATGGGAGAACGTAAGAGCCAAATAATTTCATTCAGAAAATTGATTGCATTTCTTTTTAAATATAAATTACTTTCATTTTGAAACATAAAGAAAAAACTGGCAAGTTTCTGAAATAAAGGATTTGTTAAAAAGTTACCACTGTTTTCCCTCCATGTATGTATTAAGCAAAACCTAAGATTATATTTCATTTCTTCACCTTCAAGGTGTTATAAGACTCTTCAAGTTCGATCATATGGAAAAAAGTTCAATCTTTACCCCAACTTCAGTGGCAAGGTAGTGAAAGTTTTCCATGCTAGTCTTTTATTTGGAACAGTAAAAGCTCTTTTGTTAGACAGATACAGATAATGCTTAATCAGAAGACATAAGTAATTTCTTTGTGGATGGGAAGGCCATGCCGTACCACGTCACAATCCAAAATTCCCACCTACCCATGTATTCACACAAAGTAACTGCAGGGTCATTCAACATTTCCTTCTGCAAAAGTAGCTAGGATTTATGGATGGCAGTAGTGCTAGAAGCCAAACCAGAAGCCAGACAGGAATAGTCTGCACACGATGTGGACCTTGATCCAGTCAACAGAAGAAATAGTCTGATTTTATTTCATTATGATACTGGTTTGTCACTGAAAATATGAAAATAAAAAATTTAGAAATAAATTTAAAATAAACTGAACTAAAAAAATATAACCACAAGCAGTTAGGGTAATTACAGTGTATTTAAGAGCTGAGGACGAACTCAGCATCCGCTTCATTTTTCAGTACCAGCAGAAGAGAAATAATTGGTATACTTCACAGACACTTTGTAAAATATGAAAAGTTACTGTTTGCTTGACTATCTCAAGTTCAATAAAAGCTCTTCTTAACTAATCTATAAACCATCTCAAAAGTTGCATTGTTCATGTTCCTGGTCAGTGACTGCCTTTTTACTGTTCAGAGTTATGTTGTATCTCTGAAAGGAGTAGACTTCTTAAACAGTGCCTCTACCAGTTTAGGACTACTAACTACGTAATGAAGTTAGAGACAAAAATTATGTTGCTGTTAAATACTTCCTTTATAAAGTGTTGATATATATTATTGTTTGACTCCAGGAGCATAACATATACCAGATATTCAGGTATTTGGAAATACTAGACTGTGCTATGGGAAAGTTTCATACTGGGTACAGAATTCAGATTCATATTATATCCTTCTACATTCTACTTTTCTTTAAGGTAATTCAAAGAAATAACATTAGGTTTTAATCTAAACAATGTTTGTCTATGATACTTAATTTAAAAATATATATAATGGAAAAGAAAAATACTGTTATCAGAATTCCTAAGGACTGGATGATTTACACAAAACTTTTAGGAGAGATATGCTATTCAGTAGATTTAATGGTTGCATTTATTCCTGTCTTTTCGCATGTCTGAAGGAGATCACACAATACATAACCTCACAGCAAACAGTGTTTACAATGACATACATTTTCTTCCTGAACTCCTTTCATATTGCACTGACAGTTCTTCCTTTCAACAGAATAGATTCTTCATGTCCACAGCCACTCGAATTACTCTCTGATATTATGATAAATGTTACATTTGAGTGTATGCTAGCACAGAAATCCTTTCACACCAGTAGAAAGAGTTTATCAGATAGTGAGTGGAAAGGATTCATAGACCAGTGTCTTTTAATTCAGTTTTCCCAGCATTTAGGAGGTTGATATCTTAGCCATGCAAATATGTAAAATCTGGCTAAACATCCTAGTAAATTGCAGAGGGAACTTACATGTTGGATACTCCCTGCCTTCTTTCTGAATAAAAATAAGAGGTTTTTCTATTTGTATCTTTATGGGGAGTTTTCTACTGAAATTACTGGGCATGATTCCATCTATTTTTTGTGGAGTAGTACAGAATGATCCATGGTGTTGAGTAGAAACAGGGAATGCAAACATGGAAATACATTAGGTATAAAAAAAAGAAAAAAACACAAACATAAATGAATGTTCAAGTTGAACTCCTAGTGGAGCTTAGCTACACCTGGCACATAAACTCAGCAGTACCGTAAATAAGAACAATGCTGTAAGTGATGGCTCTTGGCTGCCTGTGAGATGTTATTGCTTGGCAATATTATGTTTCTTCAGTGACACTGCTAAGAAGCCTTGGAGCACACGCCAAAATACATCACTAGATCTGCTCAGTAACAACAGACAGGACCATTAATAGGTGAAAAAGTCTGCACAAATGCAGTTATGAGTTAGATACACCTAACCGCTTTGCATAGCCCCAAAGCACAAACAGAGGAGGGAAGAGAAAAGGCCATCACTCCACACTCCACTGAGAACAACTGCCTGGTGGAGCAGCTTGTGCTCTCCTCAAAGGATCACAGAGGGGAGCTTTGCATAAGTGCCTGAATTAGTCCATTAGTGGCAGTATCAGCAGTAGAGCTGATGAGGAATTTTTCAGTGAAACAGGTTTTAAGAAATTCATCAGTTCATCAGAACAGAAATCTCTCTCTGAAAGAATGTTCTTTGACAGATTTCAGAAGCAAAAATAAAAGGGGAAAAACCTACACTGACAATGAATAAAATTTTCTAAGCCATGCATATTATTATGACAGTATAACTTTCTTTTAGAATGTAAAAAATAATTTTACAATGTTTAGCTTTTATCAAATATTGGCATTTTTTAAAAAAATTAAAAAATAATAAAATTCAATCATTTATAAATTATTTATACATATGAGCTTTGTTTTTAAAAATCGTGAAGATTTTACAATGGTACAAAAGACCTTTTCATTGTCATTTTAGTGAACAGTCATTTCCTATATGTTTCTTCTTACAGTATTGATAATCTAAAGCAGTTTTGTATAAATTCTATTGTTGGAAGAAGAAAGTTCTCTGTTAGCATTATTTGTTCTTGTTGGGTTGTTTTTTTTTACCAGCTGAGAGCTTAGCCTCGATTTCTAGCTCTGAATTATTATCAAAGGAAGACCAGCACTCACATTTAAGGGTGTGAATCTAAGGAACAGTTTATTCCTTAGCTTGACCAGGGGTTTAGTTGTCTAATGCAGTTACCTGACCCTGAAAAATCTAGGCTCAGAACTTGATCGACTATTTGAATTGTAACTTTCACAGGTATTTACCTAAGGGTTTTCTTTCCTCCAAGTTATTAAAAAATACTAATAAAGGACTTCAAACATACCAAGAATAAAAATCCTACAGCAAGAGTTGTAATGGCTGTGAACTAGGAGCAGTGACTATAGTTAACTGTCTTCTTTTCTAAAATTTCTTTAATTATCGTGCTCTTCACCTTCCCATTGACACTATACACTCAAAAGGAGGAATATGAATAGATCTTTAAGAACAGACTCATAATACATGTCACTTTGCCTAATAAGTGATACAGCTCTTTTGAGACAAACTGTGATAAATGAGTTGTTTTAGCATTATTCTGTGGTGAACATAGGGTGAGATACAAGGTTAAAAAATAAGAAAACATTTTAAAAACACATATGCCATGTAACAGAGAAAGGATTAATTATTCATAAGAGAAAGAAAATAGAAAAAAAATGGTTGGCTTTGCTTTTTTCCAAATATTTTAAAACCACTACTCAGTTATGTATTTCCTACTTACTGAAAATCATTCCTACTGAGGCTCAAGCTGTCAGTCAATCATGATTTCTGTTTAGTAAAGGCAGTATGCTGCAGTAGGTGTATCGTTCTAATGACATTTTTTTCCAAATGTGGAAATGTCATATTTAATGACATAACAAAATCAGAAATGCTGAATGAGTTAAACTAAAAATGAGGCATTCAGTTGATTAATCAAAGGGTAGGCTAAATGTGTCTATATAATATCACACCTTTTTATAGCTCTGTCTTCATTCTGAGTGCAAGCTTACACATGTGTGCATGTCTGAGAAGGGAAGAAAATAATGGGAAGGGTATATTGTTTACTGTGATAGTAACCCCAAAATTTTTCATGGTCTGTTTCTCCTACTTACTGACTTTTACCCAGTTTTAGCAGGCTGAGGTGCTAATTCAGTGTTTTGAAACAGTGTTCTGATGTCATTTAAATAAAGACTGGGCAATCTTTTCTTTCATTGCCTGTTTTTATTTTAATTTATTTCTTAGCCATAGCACCCTCCCATGAAGGGAAAAAAAATGAAACATGTTTGATGCTTGTTGAGGGTGGAAAGAACTTGCCAAGGAGATGCAGCTTGCACTTGCTGGAATTTTTAGTGGCTTTGGGAGGAAAGAGTGTAACCCGATCAAGAGTAAATGCAATGATGATCAGTTTTGCCATGGCTGCTGGCGCTACGGTATTGATTCTGTACTACCAGGACTGTTTGAAGTCACCTATGAGCATTCAGGAAGGAAAAAAAAAGCCCAACAATTATTGACAGCTTTCACCAGGCGTACAATGCGTGGTGGCAAAGACATGAAGAAGTGGTCCTTTTCTGTTATTTGGGTGTCAGACAGTAACCTGACACAGGAGCCAGTACAGCTACCTTCATTTAATGCCCTTTGAATTTCATGAAATGTGATAAATAATTGACAAACTGTGTTAGCCTAAAAAAATAACCCTTTCCATACCTATTTTCATTATGTTTTTCATCTAAAACTGCAATAAAATTCAGCCTTTGTGATAACTGCATTACACCAGAAGTTTTACAAACCTTTCTAATATCCTTTGCTTGAAGGTATTGTTCAAAAAGATGCTGACAAGGGTCTCTCCCAAGACTAAATTATATGCCAGATAACTTTCTTGTCCAGAATTCATCTTATTGAGAAGCTTAGGAGTTCTGAAAGGGATTAGGATAGTTGACTTGTTTATGTTAATAAAGTTATTTTTACTGCTTCTAGTATAAATTTTACTGTCAAGCATACACCTATAATTTTACTTTTCTCAGAAAATGTTTTGTCAGGAGATCTTGAGATTTTATTTATGAACTACTTTCTACAGAGGAGTTAAATCTAACTGATATGCCCTGCCTTTCAGGATGCCATTAACTCCATGACTCTTCACAGCCTTTGTTAATCAAAATTACTTTAGCTGACTTTTTGTAACAGCAACAGATACAGCCTTCCTTGTCAGTATGATCTCAAGGTACACAGATTTACATTTTCTTGTGCTGAAGCTGGTTTGGAAACTTCATATGTTTAGAAATTTTGAATCTTTAAATTCCTCCCTTTTTCCAGTACAGTGCAGCTACAGTTTGTCTCTCAGTCAGTCTTTGAAGCTTTTCTGTGTATCTGTTAATTTCAAGCTACAATTACTGAAACAGAAAAGTTGCACTCAATTTTATTTTCGCTATCTTCTTGTTCTATGATGTTTCCAAAATAGTAGCACCTAAAAGAAGAACAAATCTACATGAAATATGAAAATGTAGGAGTTAATTTAAACTTGCTGTTCTGGAAGTGAAATCTGGCTACTATGCAAAATATTGCATTACCTCCATGCTTTCCTGACTGTCAGTTAGCTGTGTCTCGACAGCATGTTTGCCACTGTCCAGACACCAAAATTACATTCTGGCAACACTCACATCTCTGTTCTAATCCAGACAAAGTCCCCGGGGATAAAATCTTTTGCTAGGCAACTATATTTTGAAAATAAGATCTTCTGTGCGTTTCTGTGACATTTTATATTCCAGTAAGTAAACCAAAATTAAACAGTTCCCAAAACTAAATACCTCTATTTGTGAAATCATATGTAAATACTTGTTAACAAGGAAAGACAAATCAATACAGTTCAAGACCATGTTCTGCATAGACCTTGTTCCTGACTTCAGTTGATGCTAGCACAGGGGAATAAGCTAGGAAAGAGCCAATTAAGTACCTCGCTATTAGTCCCTATTGTTTACAGACTGTCAAGAAAAGGAATGTCATTCATCCCACCAAGCTGTGGGTATTTTTCAAAGCTGAATTGCTCTGACTTCCAAATTTGCATTCAGATAGTCATGCTTTGTTCCAAATCATATTCAGTCTGCGTTCTTGGACCATATAACTTATTACATCATTAAAATTCATTAAACAGTTTTACTGACATTCTAAGAGTCAACACTACAGACCATGCAGGATTATAAAGTTACAGACCATGCAGGATTATAAAGTTACAAAATATGTTTGTAGCTAGTAAAAGAACACCTTTTTAAATTAAAGTTAATAAATTGCTCAAAATGCCATTACTAGTGTTCAATCCGAGAGAGGGCAAGGCTAGCACCAGAGGAAGGGAAAGAGGAACCTTCTACTTTTTTCCTCTGTCAGATCAGATCCCACTGAGGTGTCTCTTGTTATCTACCATCTCAAATACATCACTTTTTATTTCTCTTCTATCCAAATGTACAGCAATTGCAGCATGCAGGCTCTCCTCCTTCCAGCTTTCTTTAACTGATGGAGTGTAAGCAGTCACAGGTCACACTACTGTTTCTTCCCAGTGAAGGAATCTCACCAGTCTCCTGACTCTCGTCTCAGAATGCTGTTTAGGTGATCTCCTTCCAAAGCCATAGGTTGGTAGAGAGGTTTTCATTGTCTTTTAGAAATATGCAGTTATGGAAAATAAGACGATTTTACTCCCCTGTATAAATCAGGAAAAAATACTCTGCTCCTCACAGGTAAGACAAGGAGTCACAAACAGGATAGATATACATTTAAGTAAATGTAAATAAATGAGTGCTATATTTTTTCCAATGTAAACAAACTACTACTAATCAGAGAACAAATGCCATTTTAGTAGTTCCTGCTCCGGCAGTGCCAAATGCTGCCAGGCACAGCTCCTGTGCAGCTCGCTGTTCCCCAGGGCCCCAGGGATTTTTCCTTAGAGCTGCTACCCAGGCTGGCGGTGGCCAGCCTAGGCTGCTGCCCAGGGCTCTGCTTTCCTGGCGGCAGGGCTCACTGTTTGTCCAGGCTGAACTGCACAAAGCCCGTTCCTGTAGCATGCCCCAGATCCTCTGGATGGCAGCCCTGCTCTCCAGTGCATTGTCCAGTTTCCCCAGTCTGGTGTCACCTGCCAGCCTGAGAAGAAAGTGTTCCATCATCTCCCACTGGTCACTGTTAAACCAGACACATCATGGTATAGACCACTATGTCTTACCAGGTTTTAGATAGCATAAAATCCATTTACCACCACTTGACACCAAACATCCAATCAAGTTTTTTTTTAAGCTGGTTGGCCTACCACTCAGATTGTGTCATTTTAACTTGCATACAGTATTGTGGAAAGTAAGTGTCAAAAGCCTGGCTAAAGTAAAGGTAGGTGACACAGACTCATAGAATCATTTAGGTCAGAAAAGACCATTAAGCTGTACTAGCCAGCTTCTCCAGGAGAATGCTGTGGAAGACACCATCAAGGCTTTAATAAAGTCCAGGCAGACAACTTCCACAGCCTTTCCCTCGCCCACTAGGTGGGTAACCTTGCCATAGAAGAGGATCAGGCTGGTCTGGCAGGACCTGCCTTTCACAACCCCGTGCTGGCTGGGCCTGATCCCCTGGCTGTCCCACACATGCCACGTGATGGCACGCAGGATGATCTGCTCCATGACCTTCCCCAGCACCGAGGTCAGGCTGACAGGCCTGTAGTTCCCCAGATCCTCCTTCCTGCCTTTCTTGTAGGTGGGCGTCACACTGGCTGATCTCCAGTCCATTGGGACCTCCTTGGTTAGTCAGGACTGTTGATAAATATCCTCTGCTCTTTCCTTGTCCCAAAATCTAATAATTTGTCATAGTATCATTGAAAGCAATCAGTTTAGTCAGACATGATTTAGACTTGGTAAATTCATAGTAACTTCCAAATTACTTACTTCTTCACCACGTACCCAGAAATGCAACTCTGACTTCCATCCTCCCTGTGTTTTATACATAGTCTGCTCTTGCAGTGGGTGCTGAGCTCTCTCAAGACAGGTCTCTAACATAAATTAAGAATTCTTACAAGAACAACAGTTGCTAGAGATTAATAGCCGCCTTTCAATAGGAGCTACATGTTCTCAGCACCTCTTAAAAACTGAGTTATAAGTAGCTTTTCTGTGTATGTTCACACTGCCTCCAGGTAAGCTTGGAATTAAGCCAAAATCTCTTCAGGATTAATGTTCACCAGTCTAGGACAGTCATTTCTCTCTGCACCGTAATGCAACACGGGCTTGGGTGTTATGACTAGTTGCAAAAATGTTAATGCATCCACATGTAACAAGGAGAAGTGTAGAACCAAGGAATGTGTTCAGTGTCACCGATCAAACTGAAAATAATCTGTCAGTAAACTGCAATTGGAGGGCATCTCAGTTAATAAAAGACAAGTATAGCCAGAGCTAGCTCCCTTGACAGGCTAATTAGCTGGCTGTGCTGAACAGGCTACGCAGACTCTCCTGCATATTCTCTGCCTCTTACCACATGTCAGAACAGGTATCCTCTGGACCATGACGTCCTACTAGTTAAAGGACCCCAGCTCCCACCACCACCAGCCAGGCACCAGCAGCTCCTGTGTGCTGTTGCCATAAAGATATCTGGAAGCATATTTTCAGCTTCCTTCCATTGTGCCAGACATGAAAATTTGATACCTGCTACCACTCATGTTTGGGAGAATGGCTATGAGATATTAATTAAGAAAACTTTTTTGACGTATTTTGTTCCTTTTACTGTGGACTTCATGTTCTGTGGCATTTTCTGAGAGCATCAGCTGCTGAGAACTTAAGAGAAAATAAGAATTTAGCACTTACAAATCTGGAATTTGTAGATGAGGATTTGTACAAATCTGGAATTTGTACAATGTACATTTGTACATTGTTTTGAGTTAAGACTCAAAATTCAGAAAGCGATTGAAGAAGAATATCCATGGTTTTATTATGTTAAAATGATGATTTTTGATTATGATATTAATTGGGCATTAAAATTTCCATGTGAGCTTCTCTTAAAAGAAATCATGGCCTGGGACTGTTTCCTGAGAACACACCCAGAGTCCAATTACAAAACCTGGAGCTTATTGTTCCCAAGTCGATTCTAATAGTTTTGTTCAAGTTTAGATTTACTCAGTGCCTGTGGGGACAAAAGTCAGACCTGAGATTCTACCTAGCCTCTCTAGCTAGGGAGAGAATTGAACCAGTCCCGATTAATGGCAGAGGTTGAAGGGCTAGTACCAAAAGGCAGGTAAATGTCTGAGAAACAATTACGCATTAAGAAGGATTTAATAGATATTAGGTAGTCACAAAAATGTAAGATAACAGAAAAACAATTAGCTGTCTGATGAAACAATCATGTATGACATTGTGTTCCCATATAAAATGAGATTAGCAGGATCCCAATGGTTTAGTTTAGATAAGAGAGGAAAATTAGATCAGAGAGAAGCAAAACGATGAAAAAATGAAACCATGACCCATAAAAGGAGGCATTCTGTGAAATTTAGTTCAAAATTTAAATTACAGCTGATTCTTTCAGACAACTCTATAAAGTAAGTTCCTAGACTGCCAGACTCTAAAAGTATTTCTGGTTAAAAAATAAACAGCAGGAATCAGACTTGGAGAACATTGATTTTATCAGCAGCAATACACTTACCAGCCATAAATATAAATTCTTATTTTTCAGAGTACAAGCTTTGCACTAACTGAAATGAACAAGGAAGAAACACTTTATGAGCTTATTGACACACTTCTGTGCTGAGGATTTCTTTTAAATATGTCTGAAGCATCTACTACTAAACACTATCAAAGATCTGACATTATCTTTTTAAATTAATATCTGCAGTGGCAATTCCTAATTGCTGTACATGCGGGCATATGCACTGAGCATGGACATGCCAAACAGTACTGCAATTTTGGCAAAAATGTCAAACAGTATTGCAGAAGACAGACAGACACTATATATATCTAGATGAAAAACACAGTTGCTTTACTACTGTATTATTACAGTTGCACAATAATTTATTAGTAAAAGTTGTAAAGGTGGAATCATTGAAGCACGAACATGGCTGTATGACTAAAAATAGGACTGCATGCTAGCAGTCAGCACTGTGCAGAGCACAGGGCGAGAAAGGCAGAGCATTCAGTTTAACATAACCCTGAATCAGTCTGGCTGGGTGAGATGGTCTGGGGAGACAAGAGGTAAAATGGGACACAGCAAGCAGGGAAGACTGTGGAAGTGCTGACTGTTGAGCAACTCACAGTTATTTAATGCTTCAAAATAGATGTTCACAGATCTGACAATCAAGGTACTTTAAACAAAAGTGGATATAAACCATGTGAACTGAAAGTATTCAAAATTACACATTGTGATCATAACTAAAAGAGACAATTAAAAGACATATCGTAACCCTAAACTATAAACTGCTCATGCTGTAAAATGGAACAGAAAATAATACAGTTTTTAAAGTTCAACTCTATTCTGAAAAAAAGAAACTATAGAAAAGTGCCTTCTGATTTAACTGACCTGTGATTTACTGGTAAAGGGCTTTTTTGGAGGACATAGGGGTAGGTGAGAAGGTATTTTTGTTGGGTTTTTTTTGTAACTGTGCAGTTACACATAGTGTTTTGAATGAAATATACTTTTAATTCTGTAAACTTCTGGGCTCTATGCTAGCATATTCTGTATCAACAGCATTTGATTTTCAATCAGGATCAAACAGGAATTTGACCGTATCAAACAGTCAATTACTTTGGTAAATTTAGGACAAATTTATTCATAACGATTGCACAGTTGCCTTCAAGTAGGATGGATGGGGAAGGAAAATTAAGGTGTTAAGACAACAGAGGAATTACCAAGAAAAAAGTTCAAGTAAAATTTAGTTAGGAACAGTTATCATATTTAGGCTGGTTTTGTGCAGCACCTTCCAAACTAAAATTTTTTTTAAGTCCCTCTTTGATCTCTGAGTCTAATAAGATCTTATTGCCTACAACTGGACTTCTATGATTTTCAAAAAAATATTAAAGTATGAAAATACATTTTTTTCCAGCTGGGATTTCTGACTTTTTTGCTACAGTAGACAAAGATTTATATCAAATTAAGCCTGGAGAGAATATCCTTTCTTTCTCAAGACAAAACAGATTATATTTTTCCTTAACTCCTCCAATTTTTTTTTTATTTATTTTTTTTTAAACTGGCATATGCAAGTAGTAACAAAGTATTTATTGATTTATATTGGTTTTACCAATAACCATGATAAACTTTTCCCAGTCATGTTTCATTTCTTAGAAGGTCTCCAACTTCCAGCAACTGTCTTTGTGTACAAAAAGGCTATTGAAGGCTTTGTGTTTACATGAAAATGAACAATTTACATATTTATTGCTTGTGATTTGTGTGCTAGCTGAACCATCAGCAATGTTCATAGAATGCTATGTGAACTGGAAGGGAAGTGATTCATGTGGCTGTGAATGGGACCAAAAGGGCAAAGAACAAGTATAAAGAGATTAGCAGCTGAATATTCTTCTGAAGAGGAAAGAATAAGTATGTATGTAGAAAGATTATCAGGGAAAGAGTGTATTGGAAAGTCTGTCTATCATATTTCTGAGGTGCTTATCACAATGTCACCTAATTACCATATATATCAGATCACTTATCTCCCTGGATTTCATGTCTTCATGATTCTACAATTTCTCTTCATATAGAGTTCCTGACTAGAACAGAAGTAATGTAATTTCTAAAGGTATGTATAGTATCAACATCCTCCTTTTATCAAGAAATGGCGTTTTAACTGCGTTAGTTATACAATAGTATACAGTCCCAAATAAATGGAAAAAGGTATCAGTTACATCATATACTGATTCTCATTTACGTAGTTATATTTACATAAGTAACATATTTAACCTGATGGAAAGAATTCAGAAGTAGAGATTTCTATGCATTTGTAGAATTCAATCCACAGATCCAGTAAGCCTTCAGATTTTTGTATTCTTTGAATGTAGAGGAAAAAAAATAGGACAGTTCAGTAAATGAACTTCATTTTACAATATAAGGTAACTTGCAGCTACCCCTGATGTGTGACATAGTAGAGTAGTAGTATGATACGCTAATAATTTAGTTCTGAGTGAAAGCTGTAAAAAAACATGACAATATGAGTATGCCTGTTGGCATTTTGTCTTTTGTTATGTATCTTTTCTTTTTAAGTTGATGACCCATAGGCATGGGTTGTTTATCTATAGCATATTTCTTTCATTTCCTCTAAAGCATTTGCACTGGTCCCTCCTGAGGTCAGAAGACTGGATTAGGTAGAATTCAGATCTTATACCATACTTTATTGTTTGTAATAAGAACCACTTTTTCACATGGAGTGCATTTATGTAATGGATATTATTGCTGCCAGATGTTCTAGATTAGAGAATTTGTAGATACTTTCTTCTTAGATATGTTACTATGCTGATTTGTTTATGTTATAGTAATGGGATGTTTTTATAAGGATTTTAATGTATCATTTTATATTTTTTTTTATCCTTTGACTTTCACTGCAAACAACCTTGTGACATCAAAGCCAATGCAGGTTTGGCATTCTTCTCAATGAAAAGGAACTGAGCTTTCTTCTGAAACTGAGCCACCAGAGCTAGTTTAAAAGCCAGTGATTCATGTAATGTTCCAAGCTTTATGCCGAGGAGGAAGCAAAGTGGAAATTTCATCAGAATAACAATACAAGTCACTCAGTGCACACATAAAAGATGGGAACTCTCTCAGCATGAACCCTTCTTACATTGCCCCGACTGCCAGTGCACAAGTGGACAATAAGCTCTTACACATATGAAACTCATTTGTCCTGTATATTATACATAATACAATCACCACATCATAAATGTTATCACCAGTGTGATAACTGCTTTATGTATTTACTGATTCCTATTCCTCCCTTGCAGGAGGGATTTGTTTCAGATAACATTCCTTTGTGCCATGTGTAGGACTGACAAAGTGGGTACACAGTATGCACCGTCAATTCTTGTTGAAAGTTCATTCATTTTACCAGATTGATAATGATTGTACTTTATCATTTGGCACAAAAGACTGGTATTTTAAAAGTGTATTAGCTTACTGGGCATTCATTTATAAAAACTGCATTGTTAGAAGTCCTGCTGATGACTTCACCATAGCAGACTCCTTTGAAGTGCAGACTTTCTTTTAGCATGTTTGCACTTCTAAACGGACGTATCACCGGCTTTTGCTTACATTTTGCTTCACGTATCTCCTGGGGTTGGTAGTCATAATGGTAAATATTGGAGCTGAGAAGCTGGCAGGCTGCAAATACGTGTGTGTGGTGGGGGGTATGTTTGATATTTTTTGTACTATCTGCGCTTTGTTTAAGGCTAAATTCTGGTATCTCTACTGCTATGGATTAGTGGTCTATAATTCAAGCAGCACTGTAAAATCACTGAAAAATTCCATATACAGAGATAATACTTATCTGCAGTAAATGTGGCAGATTGGCAAATTTGCCTCAGACAGGTTCTTTTGTTCTAGAAAAATTTTCAGCCTGGTTTTGGAATATCAGGTGTATGTCAGTTATTTGGCTAAATTCTTCAAACTTGTAACAGGATCTCATAAATGTGTCAGTCTACGTTAGCTACTTACCTGGCTCTCATTAACTCTGTCTAAGCACATTTCAAGCATTTCTGGAAAGTGTTATAAAACTGGTTGCAGGAATGGGACATTCGGGTAGCAAGAGGTTAATCTACATTTTTAAATATTTGGAGCATGTCTGCTTCAGATGCAGAAGCAGATCAGATTCAGATACCACAGTGCAAACATCCTGAACCAGTTGAATACAAAAATGGAATTTCACAGGAGTAAGGCAGTGTCTTCTTTCTGGTCTGGAAACAAAGGCACAGGAAGTCTCACCTGGAATCATGTTCATGTTGTGACTGAGAAAATATTCTTGAGGAGCAGGATTTATTACCTCAAACAGAGGATTTCATGAGCATGGTTCTGTTGCTTCTAGACCTGACCTGCCAAGGGGCAGCTATGTCAGACTCTCCAGCACTTCTAATTCTAGAGTTTGCTTAGGAAAATTTTGTATGCAGTGTATAGATCTGTCCTTCAGATCTTCAAGATTCAAACAGACCATTGTCTCCTGTCTGTATAACTGCATACATTCAAAAATGTCATCCTAAATTGCTTGCTCAAGATCAAATAATAGGTGGAACAGGAACATAAATTCAAGTCTTTTAAGTCAGCTTACTAAGAGGCTAACTACCACTATTCTTTCTCTGCAGACTGGATAAAATAGTGAGATGATATTCAGATTTTAGAAAGACAATGATGAGAATATTTTGATCCATCTAAATGATTTCTCTGATTCTGAAGAATCATGTTATCATATTGTCACCCAGTACCACGCTATAAGGATCCTATTCCAACCAGTTTGAAGGCTAACTCCCTGATAAAACTGGTGTGTGGGAAGCAGTGATACACAAGGTTATATAAAAGACCTCTACAGTCTGATTAGCTTCATATTATTTTATCATCTATCATAAACATATTTCTTCTCCAGTCATAGCTATGTCCAATATTACTTATGCCAAATATTTCTAATTTTCAAAGGCAAAGTCATTGACGTTTTAAAAAAAAAAATCATAAAACTTTATTCCAAAGGAAAAATCTAAGCAGTCAAATAAAAAAAAAATCTAAGACATTTAAAGGAAACAAAACATATAATTAATTATTCTTGGAGAGTGGAATGCAACACTGCAGTCAAAAGTACTCCATGAAAACTGAGCAAAATAATTAAAAAAGCGAGTGTGGCAGAAAAAAACAACTTGCAAACATTATATTAAAGGTGGATACTTCACAATTCTTTGATCTGTTGATTTTCTTATCCACTGCATGCTGCATGTCTGAAATGTACTGGGGTTTTTTTAGGTATGCTCAGTAATATATACACAATCTGTCTCCTTTTTGGCTGCTGTTTCTCAGTGATAACTTCCCATTATTTCCTTTCTGTTTATTTGTCTTCCTTTCTATATATAGCTGGGAGGCATATAATTTAGTGATGTCATTTCACCCGGCCATAGAGAGGTCAGTATGTCTGGTTTTGTCTTTCAAGACCTCTGTTCAGATCGGCAACATTATTGCACTATACTATAGTCTATGCAATAAAAAATCTGTCACTATAATTCTTCATTTAGAAAGCAAATACATTTTCCATATTTTCCAGGCTTAATTTGTACTTTTCAATTTATTACAGCTTCTTCATTCCTCCCCAACCAACAATTTAAACCAAGATTCATATGTGCACTTCACAAATAAAACATACACGGTTAGTAAGAAACCAAAGGTTTATACATATTTACATTCTAGAGACAGCTGATTCATATTTTCACTTCCCCTTGAGCTAAGCAAGTGAGTATTGTTATTCCTGTTCTACAATGAAGAAAACCCAAACAAGAAGTTACTTATTGTCCAAGAGGTACTAAGGGAACACCAGGCCCAGACCTCAGGCCCTCCTGATTTCTAATTATATCTTTGTTTTCCTAGACAGTTGTGGAGGCAAAGTTTTGGAGATATAGGAAGATACATTGCTATTACTGGAGTGCCCTAAAGAAGAAGCAAAGAAGGGTTTAGCAAGCTCCAGCTGTGATACTAGTAGAAGGCTGCTACACCCTGAACCTTCTCACACATTTAAAGGTTAAGAAGACGGTGGCTATGAAGAGAATTATGTTCTCCATGTCAAGATTTCCAGAGATTTAAAAGATGTTAGATCTTCAAACATGTCTTCAAGGTTCCTTGTCATTCAAATTCATCTTAATTTACTATAGTACCATAATAAACCATAAATGACAAAGAGATACCTCCCAATTGTCACAGTATCTGTGAACACACCTCTGCTTAAGTATAAACAATTTCATAGCACTTGTGTGAGAGTGATGAGTAGACAGTATGAGAAAACACAAAATAGATTTTGAAGAAAGAGAAGGCAGGTGGAGGAGAACAGGACTCCCTCTGAAAGCAGTATAGCTTCAGAGAGAACATTAACTGGGGCCTGGCCAGGCACAGGCAGCCATGTCAAGGATTCAGTATGGCTACATACAGCCAATAGGGTAGGAACAGCTGCCGGTAAAAGCCCAGGAGGAGCTCTGAACAGGTAGAATAACGAGTCTAGAAATACAGATCCAAAAGCATTAAGGGAGAAAAACTGATGGTGTTCATAAATAATAAAATAATACCTTTGTGTTGCAGCCTTATCGTTCATGTTTCATGGAGATTGAAGTGGCTAGGGTATTTGCAAATGCTGGAAACAAATGAAGCAAATATACCCCCAGACAAGTATAAATCCATCCCATACATCTTGATAAACCATCAACAAAAAGATGGAGATAGTCTAGTTCTATGTTTTCATTACTTTATACACCTAACATCATCCATCAACTAAATAATTTGAGCATGAAAAGTCAAATCAATAAACGAGTGATCTCAGCTTTTTTGATTCACATTCTTATATTACATCATCTATAAAATCTCTCTTAGTACAGCTTGTAGTACAGATGTCTGAATCTGAAGAAATTGGGAAGGATATCTGTTGAAGTGATAAACAGCTGTTGGTTCATATATCTACATTAGGTGATCTTGATAAGTAAGCTTTCCAAATGGACTAGTACAACCATTCAGCACCATGGAGTGAGTGCATTACCTCATCAAATCTTTTGGCTTGTCACAATATCATGTTAACTCAGATTCAAGAGCATTCTGCATTCTATGCCTGATTTTCCTTGCATGCCCTCTCTACCCCTGTTTCATAAAAAGAAATATATAGCTACTTAGAAACAAAAGTCAAGGTCAGTGTGATTTCACAGCTGCATTATATAAAAAATGCTTTGTTATACATGTTTATATACTACTTAGCCCAAGGCAAGGAGAAACAGTGCCTGAAAGCCAGAAAAAATAAAGCTGTGGTAATGTAGTAGAGCAAAAGGAAATAACATGTATTTTTTCTAGATATTTTTGCTATAGCTTTCAGCACTACATTGTGGTCCTCTAACACAATACAAAGCTAAAGCCACAGAAAGAGACATCTTTTCTAGGTAATACCTGATACACATATGTAGTCTACTGTGAAGCTTAAAAGGTCATCTGTCTAGTATGTGGCTTTGTTCTTGCAAGTTCAGTTACAAGGTCTAATTGTTAAGTCCAAACTACAATGAACAAAGATGACCATTATCACAGTATTATATCCAAACTCATTCACAAAATGCTTTCAGAAGCTGTTATGAGACTGAAAAACAGTGTGATAGTGTACAGTGGAACACATAGCACCTCCAGAGCTTAAGTGCTCTAACCTGCCCTGTGAACAAACAGGAACTGGTCCGGCCAAAAGGTAGAGAATGGGAAACTGCATTACAAATAACAGGCCTATGAACCCTCAGGTTTATAACCATCATCTCAGGGAGCTTCCAAACTACCACTGTAAAAATTAGAATCATTAATTATTGAGCATGCTACTCGCCATTTTTTTCTGAGAAGGCTAAACAGAAGGAACTGGGAGCATAAGAAGGCAGGTGTCACCCAAGATCCTTGTCCCACCTCAATATGTGTGTGGATCCAAGCTTTATTCAATGCACAATACTTGTTCCTGTAAGCCTAATTAGATGCTAAATATTCTTAAGGCAATATGTTTATATCTCAGTTTGGGCTATCTTTGACATCTGGAAGAGCCCCCCCCCCCCCAAAAAAAAAAATCAAAACATAAAAAGGTAACATTCAGGGCCTATAAAGACTTTGGCAATTACAACAGTTCCAAGCCATCCTAATAAAATACAGTACCCTGACTCACATAGAAGGTATGTGTAAAATTAGATGATAAGAAATAGATTTATTTGGCTAGGAACACAGTAGTAAAGTCACTGGAACATCCTGTTTGTGGTATTTTTTTTATAAATATAGTTGGTATATACTGTTTGTCTGGAGTTTAAGGTATACACTAACACATATTTTTTGTAGTGATCACTCTCCTGCAATGCAAATAATGTGTTCTGCTAAGCCTTTCAATAGTTTGCTGATTGTGTTGTTATTTCACCCTTGGAAAAAAAAAAAAGTTAATAAAAGATAAGGGGCTTTTGAAGAAGGTGCGATTACATTATTTAAAAATGATACATTTTATAAGATAAGGTTTAAACACATGTCAGGAGAAGTCAACATTGCATTATGAATGGTAGTGATTATGTTATCTGTAAACTTTGAAGCTTTACGTACTGATGTGAACAATTCACTCTGTTGTTTTGTCATTACCATCAGCATTCCCCTTTCAGAGCTCCTGAACTGACTGCTGTTTGCACAGCAAGAAGTAAGGAAAGGGGTTTTTTTCCCACTAATATTTCATTGACTGTTTAGCCTGGGTTGATAGTGACTTTTCACCTTCCTGTCTGCTGGATTTTTTTGCTTGGATTCTAAAATTGACTGGATAGCTAACTTCTTCACCTGAATCATTAAGAAGTTAATTTGAAAGAAAATTTTACCTAAAGCATCAAGATCAGATCTTAAAATAGCACAATTTACTAAAGTTTATAAACATTGTTACTTTTTAGATCTCCTTTCTTTATTCTGTTATGTTGGATTGCAGCTCATTGGCCATCAGATCAATGACTAATAGCTAAAAACCAAGACAAAATATTTATTGTTTTAACTGATGTATGGATTTTGCTTGAAAATTATAGGTAGTTTTATTATGTATTTTACAACCTGCATTATTTTAAGGGTTTCTCCAAATAGCAATTGTGTTTCTTTCCCTTTGTGTGTCTGATTAGGTATATTAGAAATATTTTTTCTTCCTACCCTCCCAGCCCTTCTCCAAGCTCAGCCTTCCTTCATCATTGCTCAATGACTGGAAAGAAATACTAGTCTTCTACTGTTCAATCCCATTTCAAAAAGACATGTAGAATAAGAGAAGAGGAGGAGAAGTGTGAAATTCTTTGGCTAAAATGGAGCTGAGCCAATAGCAAGGTATTTTACAATCCTGAGAAAGCAAAAACCAGGGCAAGGTTTTGCCATCTGTCTTTCCAAAGAGCTTAAGCCTCAAATTTACTTTGTGCACTTTGATTATCATCTGGTGTTTCGTTGATTGTGTTTTGTTTCTTTTTGTTTTGTTTTTTTTTCAAGTTTTAAATTGTTACACTGTAGTCTGTAAAGATTTCTTTTTTTTGGGTTTTTTTTCTGGAGTTATCTAAATATGTTGCTATTTTACTACAGATTTTATATTCTGAGTGCTCAATTCTCAGCACTCTAGGTGGGTATAATTCTTAACAGTAAAGACTACTGGGGGAAAAGTGTTGATGAAAGTTCCTTACAAAAATGCTGTGGATCTTCTATAGGCACTGTCAGAAAAATATAGATTGCTTGCTTTTCCATAAAGAGAATCATGAGACTTAATAAGCCAAAGAAGACTCAAATAAAATCCACTACCCTGTTATTTTGTTGTCCATAGGATTTAATAACAGAATGCATTTTTTACTGAAGTGCAACAGGAGATTTTTTTTCTGGTGAAAGATAAAATACAAGAAAATAAGGTAGAAGCTTCCCCTTTCTGTCACAGGACTAGTTCGACATTTTTCTTTTCAAGAGCCTTGAATTCATATGTTACAGCCAAACATAAATTCAAGTTCATTAAACAAACTGCATTCAAATAATGTTAATATTTTGAAGTAAATGAACTTCTGAATGGACTAAAAATATTAAAAAATGTTATTAAACTTCTGACACTACCTGTATGATCTGCTGCTGTTAATTTGATTTGAAGAGTTTCTAGGGACAGATGATTTGTACTTTTAAGGATATCAAAACAACTAAATCTCTCCCTCTAGAAGGCATAAGCATAGCATAATTGTACTTCAAAAATATATTTTACAAAAGATACAGTTTCTGTAGTCATGAAAATTTAAGTGTTTTTCTGTATCTGTTAAAAAGGTATTTACTTTACTCACTAAAAAATCACATAGTTTTTCTTTAGAAGAAGAAAAACACCAGTTAAAAAACCATGAAAGGTCATGAATGTGATCCAGCATTAATCTTAGAATATATTTACAGGTGTGAGCCATGCGAGTGAGTTCAGGATCACCAGGAAGTTTTAAGTGTTTTTTACTGCAGGAATAGTGCCTACCTCTGTTGTTACTGTATTTGTTTTGTCCTGGCTTTCTTTGATAGGAAATTCATTATTATATGTATCAGAAGGAAAAGACATATGTGGGCAGAGCTTATATTACATGTAACCCACATGTCAAAAGGTGGAACCTGTAGAGCAGGACCCTGAACTTAGGAAACCATGAGAACTTCTACCAACTTCAGACTTGCAGTGTTCTGCCAGTGAAGAATAGAAGTGTGATTTTTCAGAATGAGAATAAAAATACAAGGTATTCATGACAGGGCAGGCAGTTGGCATACTGTAGAATCAAGCTGAAGTAAACCAATTCTCCAATTTATTGTGGTGACAGTTTTCCTCAGAATTAAATGTCAATGTGATTGGATGACAAGGACAACTAGGAAACAGCAAAAGACATAAATGAGTGCTGATCTGGATTAGATAATATAGCTGTGGGAGAATGTGTTAGAGATCAAAATTTCTTCCTTCCTTTCATTCTTACCTCCAGCGATTTTGGAAATCCCATGTACCTAAATACATGAGAACTATCTTTAATGAGAACTGCTACATTGTCCTCCTTATGGTTATAGTTACAGAAAGCTGGAAGACTGTGATAAAAGAGCTTGAATGAACGGAATTAATTCCACTATAGTTACAGTATATAGACATTCTTTTCTCCAAATAGAGATACAATATGTAGACACAATAGTCAGATACATTTTTTCCTCTCCAAATGCAATAGATATCACTAAAGGATTCCTTTCCAGTCTATGAGTTGACTTTCCACTATGTAGCTGCCAAAATGTATTGCACGCAGGGAAATACCTACCTGCTATAAGGAAACTGCATTAGTACAAACATGTCTGCTGCTTAGTCTACCACTCTGCATAGTAAGCACAGCAGATGTCCATCATTTTGTGAGTGGAGGAGAGCGACTTCCAGACAGAAATTGAATCACCAGTTCTGCAGGAATGAGAATGAAGGTCATTCTAGATGTTGCTTGAACTGGGACAAGTTTTTGCAAGGACTGTAAAATCAGAGGGGTGCAACAAGTTCACTTGCAGCACACCTACAGTCCCTCAATTTGAAAGGTTGATAATTTAGCTCTAAGAATCCATCTAGCATGCTAGTGAGACAGAGAAGCATTGTAACACTAGGTTGTAGCTGCTTTTATATCAAGAAGTACCTATATGGCAAGTTTTAAGATCCTATAAACTAGTTTTGGTAGTGAGTCACTTTGGAACACAAACATTACACTGAGATGAGTTATTGTCAAGAAGTTCCAGCAAAGAACCTGTCTCATTCCAGAAATACTGTAAATGCCTTTAAATAGATACAGACTCAATATAAAGAGATTGTGAGCTGAAAGGTATCCTTTGAGGTTCACACATTTTTAACCATAAAGATGGTGTAGATTCTACCATATATACTAATAATATGCAATATACTATTTTTTATCACCTGGTCAGAAATAACTGTATGAAATGTATATTATGAATTACAGTTGTTAGGATTCTTCTTTAGTTTGAAGCCAGTTTCTGGTGATTGTTGATGAACTAGACCTTTATAATTTGAAAACTCTAAGTGTCCTGAATTACAGTCCAAAAATATTTCATTTTTATCTGATTTTATCAGGAATCCTGTTTCAGGGTCAGTGTTAGGAACAATGTTAGATCAGAAACATCCTTTTAGACTGTTGAATCCACCATCCAGCATACAAACTTAGTACATGGTCCCTTTTATACACAGATCCAAGTTTATATCTTCATATCATTTTGTGAATATTAGACTTACCAGAAAGGCTGGTCAAGAATGTCGTTTCTTGTGAAAAACTGCTTTTAATTTTAGTCCATGCATTCCTGGTCAGTTTGTAAATGCCTTTTGCTAACTTTGGCCTTTAAGCAGTTCCTTTTCCTCTCCAATGTTCATTTTGCTGGTGCATTTATTCAGAGAATTCATATCTCTTTTCAGCCTTTATTTTTTTAGGCTACATAACTTTGGTTTTGGTTTTGGATGCGTGTGTTTTGGGGTTTTTTACTAATGAGAAACCTTTTCATTTCCCTAATCATTCTAGTTGGTCTTCTTTTAAACTCTTCTGGATGGTATTATTTTCTCTTGAACCTGCATGAAAAGATTCCATTCCATGCAGGAATGCTGACCAGGACCTCTGTGGACTCAGTGTTTTCCCATTCCTATTCTGCAACTAGGTTTTATAATAGATTTTCTTCTCTTACAACCAGCTCAGATACTTTACCTTGTGAAAGTATCCACTAGGACTCTTGCCTCCACTATCCTGTCTTAACAGGTGACATTTTCTAGTTTCTAAATGCTTCTTTCTTGCATTTTGAACCAGTGAATTTAATTTTCTGTTACTCGCATTTATCCTGTAAGATATTCACGTCCTTTCTTTAGTGATGATACCTCCCTGTCATGTCTCTGTCATCAGCATGTGCCTACCTTTTGTGCAATTGCTGTTCATAAGGACATAAAGACAAGAGTAATTTGAAGATCATTCCCTGAGGAGTTCTACTAACAGGCCAGTAATCACTTTATCAACACAAGTAGTCTCCTTTTCACCATAATTTGTCCTTTTTCCTCAAAGCTGTTGTTAACTCACTTTATAATTCCTGTACTAATCCTGCTCTTCCCTCATGACCTCAAAATTTCCCACACACCACTATGTCAGATGCTTTACTAAAGTCTAGATTAAAATGGCTGTATTTGCTCTGGTTAGAGTAATTTTTTCTTATTGAATAAATATCCTAGCTATTCTGGCACAATTAGCCATCAGTAAATAATTTTCCATTTACTCACGTATCTATATTTTTTAATTCAAAATCCATTCAACAACTTTGATATTATACTCAGTGATTCAGTTGCTCCACTTTACAAAATGGCAGTCATAAATACCTGACTTACAGATACTAGATGAAAGTACATTGGCATTGTTAAAGTATCCTTAGTAGAAAATGGTCTGAAATACAAAATACTCTTATTATTTTTGTCATGTACTGCGTTCAAAAGAGTATCTCTAACAGTTGTGTTATGTGTAAATATCACTTCTATAGATCAAAGGATTCTTCTTAGAATAGATGCTTTCATTTTTGAATGCTCTTTTTAAATTAAAATACTGTTTTCCTATTTCAAACTATGTCACTTTTATAAGCTGTCAATCAAGATAAAATAAACTCACACTATCCTTGTGTTGTATGCAAGATAACAAGCTTTGATCAAAAAGATAAAGGTATGTCAAACATTATCATCAGCACTAACAACTTCAGACTCTTACCACTCTGATATTTGGTATTTTCTGACTAAATTGCAAAGATTTAATTCTTTCTAGTTTTAAATCTAAATAAAACTCTTCCCAACTGTTTAATATATACATTAATCTGTGTCTGTGTAGAAAAGAGCAAAGTATGTTTTACTTTTTCGTCATTAACGGGATATTTTTAATGTGATATGCTTAAAAGAAATGAAGTAATTAACATGGAATATTTGTAGTAAATTCACAATTTTCATTTTACGATTGTCATTTGGGGAAAAAAAAAGTCAAAAAATTCAAGTCAATCACCATATGCAATTATTTGTACTTTCTTTTTCTCTGGATTGCATATGAAGCCTGAATGGCATGTCTGTTCCTCTCCTGTTTATGAGCCCAAGAGAGAAGATGAAGGGAAATTACTGAAAAGGAGGGAAAGTTTTGTACAATTAACTTTTTTCTTGAACTACCTTGTAATCAATGGAAGCATCTTTGCATTTCTTCACAATAAATTCCTGTAGATTTGTAGATTTTAAGAACTACATGGATTATATAAGAACTATATTAAAGATCCATAGAACTGAAGCAGACTTCTTTCTGATTGTTGCATGGCATTTTGACACATCTGAAATGATTTTGTAATGATTTATAATTTTTGTAATGTTTAATTTAATTATTTCATTTTGTAAAAAAATACAATATGTAATTGTATTTTATGTCATCTAAACCCCCACCAGTTTAAATATATGATGTGAAATGCTGAAAAAATAAAGCATAATATCTCTTTTTTAATAAGTGTGAATAGCATTTTCTGGGAATAACTTAGAATCAAACTACTGCTCTGGTTGAGTACAATAAATAAACATGACCTTAATGAAACTTCTGAGCAGTTCTACTGAAGACTCTTGAGTTGGCATTGTCCTTTAAAGATTCTGAGAGTTCATTTTGTGCTCATTAAGTCCATAGCAATAGACTGGGCCCTAAGATTGCCTAATAAGAACACACAGGCTTCACAGTAGATCGGAGACACCTTGAGATCATTCTTAGCATGACATTACCTGAATTGTTCATTCAGGTAACTCCTTAATACTCTGTTGTTTCAAAGCTCTTTTTCTTTTAAAATTGTTGTCCTACTGTAAAAAAACATGCTGACAGACTCTATTTGTGTCTGTATAACCATTCTAAATAAGCCTTCATATTTGATGGAATCCTGTTTTCCTCACTCCCTGAAAACCTCAGAAAGGTTTGCCTTGAGCCATCATTTTCCTTCAAGTTTATTTCATTTGAAAAGTGTGTTTTAAATTATGTCAACATAATAGTTTAATGAAACTCAGTAATGAAGTTAACACACTAATGCTCTTAATATTCATAAGTAATATTATAGCATCATACCTTTCTTTGAAAAACATACAACAACATTTGTCTGAGAACAGCTATTCCTACATTGGTTGTCAGAATTGTTTACAGAAGAGCCAAAGTTATGTATGAAGTCCTAGAAATTTGTCACAAATTTACAGATGATCATGTGTGGAAGGCAGTGGAAGAATATAACTACAATTGAATAATCCGATATGTAAAATCCTATATACAATTTTAAAGGAATAAAAGTTATTCTCTGAATTAAAGGTTGTAAGTAATAGTAGTGGCCAAATTGTAGCACTTCTTACTTTCTAACGTCATAGCTTTCAGTTTGGGTTTGTCTAGGAAATTTTTTGGGGGGGAAATCAAATGGGATTTTCTCCATAGAATGTCTGGATGTAGTTTCTAACTCCTGTCAATCTGAAAAGATTCCCATCAGCAGCACACAACAAGGAGAGTGTTTGTAAATTCTCTGTATTGGTGGCCTACACCAGGTGACCTACACCTACTCTAGACCTACCATCCCCCAAACTACCTTTTTTAGATGGGCTTTTCTGAGTGAAGGTTTACTAAGAAACTTAGTATTAGTTTCTGGCATTTTTATTTTTTTTTAATCTTTGGTGATTCTGACTGGACTGTTTTTTTTTTCACTTCCATTCCATGTTTCTTGCATATGAGTAGGTTCATATCCATAAATGCTCCTGATATTTATCCTTGTTTCCATATGGCTTCCATTGTGAACACTGTTCTCCCTGGACTACCCTCTAAGAAATTATCTTATTTGTTGCTTACTCTCAGGCAGTATTCATAAAGAAATCTTAAAGTATGAACATTTTAAGGAATTTTCTCTTTAGGATTGTTTCTCTTTCCCACATCACATTTTTGAATTGTACACATAAGCATAGTGTGCTTAATGAACTTGATATTAAAACCAATTAATAATAAAACTATTGTGATATAATAAATAATAAATAAAATAAATATTAAAATATTATTCCTGTTTCAACACTATGCTAAAAATTGTTTTTGTGGATAAAAGTTTCATAATTAACTTTTGCCAATAGCTGGTTGTTCACCATCTTTTCTTTCTCAGATGCTAATGAATAAGATCAGTTACAAAGCAGGGAAAGTTGTTATGAAATGGAAACTTGAGAGTGTTTTGGTGCTTTTGACAGTTGCTGCTGAAAAGTTTAAATCCAAATGGACTCTACCTCAGACACTAAAATGCAGCAGACAAAACTATTATTTCATCCCCTGTGGGCCACTGTCTCTGTTCACTCTTACTTTTATGTCATCATGTTGGTTTGACACCTATAATAGGTTCAATAGGTTTTTCTCTGATGTTATTATTGGCTAATGATTCTGCTTTTCTCTGGGGATGGCAAAAATGAGAAGTCACACTGTTCTCCTGTTTTATGTAGCTCTACAGGGACAGCCTTAACCATAGTACTCTATGGAAGTATGTCATCTTAAATCAATAGATAGCAAGCTGGCCTTTAACATTTGGATTGCTTGCTTCAGTTTTATAAATCAGGCTAGCAATTATAAGGCTATCCCTCATGATCCAGTAGTTCAATATTTATCTTAATTCATATATTTTACACTTTTAGTGTTTAAAGGTAACTAAAGCAAGGAGTGATTTATAAAACATTATCAGTGTCCTTTATGCAAGAATTTATGTTTTCTAACACAACAAACAGTTGTCACAGAATGATGATAGCAGTAGATTCTCTGAGATCTAGTTTCATTGGATCCACTCTTTTAACTATGCTTGACTCATCATGTTGATCTCTTTTAAGTTAAGTCTCTACCTTTCCAGAACCACAGGTGGGAACAACAGTGGCAACATGTTTTACATTTCAGAAACAAAAGACAAAAACATTACTACAAGATGAATGGCTGCCAGAATGAGAAATTATGCTGGCATAAGTCAACAATAAAATGTGCGTGTTTTAATGAGCTCTTCAGCAACCTTACATTTTTAATTCATTTTCAATTAGAGATCAAGGGATAACAAATATAGTTAACTTTACAGACACCGAGCAAAAGAAAAACTGTTCTAGACTTTCTATGCATTTGATCTTCACTCCAAACTGTTCACTTCACTCCAAATAATCCCTCATTGTCTTGGAATATTTTCCTTTTAGCAAACACGGGGAAGGGAGAGGTGGGGTGGGGGGTGGGGGTTGGGCATGGTTTAAATTATTGAAGTCTTAGGAAGTATATTTTGGTGGACCATATGTAGGGTTGCCTTGAACAGAATTGGGATACTATCGTTATTTAACTCCCTTGGGTTTGCTCCTCCATTAGAGAGAGACCTAGCTGCTCTCTGAGGTGGATGCAAAGCTTCATTTCACTAAAATTAAACAACTGAACTTGTCAAAACTATTCACCATTGTAAAAAAGACATTTGTTGTTTTAAAATTTAGAATTTTAGTACTCTGAATCAAGACTGCCTCAATAAATAACTCATGATTTTCAGAGAAAATGAGACCGTTTCATCCTATATGTTGGCATTATCTGAAAAACAGCTGGGAAATGAAAAATTTGCTCCAGAAAATGTTTTCCTTAATTTCTCATAAAATACATTATTTTATAAAAGTAATATTTGGTAAATAGTGTCATGGCTTAACCCTAGCTGGTAATTAAGTGCTGCCACTTGCTCACTCCCCCTTCACCCAAGGGATGGAGAGGAGAGTTGGAAAGGAATGTAAAACTGAGAGGTTGAGATAAGAACAATTTCATAATTGAAATAGAATAAAAATTAAAGAACAATGATAACAATGATGACAATAATAGTTATAATGAAAGAAGCAAGGGAAAGAATAACATCCAGAGGCAAAGAACAAAGGAACATGTGATGCACAATGCAGCTGCTCACCACCCGCCAACCGATGCCCAGACAGTCCCTGAGCCACGATCTGCCTGCCCCAGCCAGCCCTCCAGGTATATATACCAGGCATGCCATCCTATGGTATGGAATACCTCTTTGGGTAGTTCAGGTCATCTGAGGCTGTGACCTCGCTACATCCCCACCAGTTTTTGGGCCCCTCCAGCCTCTTTGCTAGCAAGGCCTGAGGAACTGAAAAGTCTCATGCCAAAGCCAAAACATAGCACCACACTAGCTCTTAAGAAGATAATTATCTCCTTCCCAGCTGAAACCAGGACAAATACTAAAAAGTAACAGTAAACATTCAGTTAACTGAAGAAATTTGTTTCAAATATTTTTCAATTCAACAACATTTTCATTAAATAAAAGTACAAACAAGTATACAAATTTTCCATTAAAGCAGCATTAAAACACACAGCAGATAACTGGATCCAAAATTTCTGGTTCCTCACACCGGGAACGTTCAGATGGGAAGAGATAAAAGGAAGAGTATGACGATATGACAGCCAGTCAGAACTGGCCTTTTGAAGATTTTATACAGCCAAAGCATACATGAGTATTTCTGTCTATTTCATATGTGAAGTGGGTGACAATGATGAGAAAGTTGTGGAGTATTATGTACCCACTGAAATACTGGAGTGTAGAGAAAACCGCACATACTGATTTTAAACCATACATGCTTTTACACATTACATTTAGACTTCACCTCCCTGCCTTATTTTCATACTCAACTCCTTCTTTTCAATAATTGTACCTTTTCTTCCCAGTATTTCCAGTCTATATGCCTGAACACGAATTGGACATCACTTTAGGTTACAGATCACTGTCACGCATTTTCTTCATATTCTAGGTTTCTTCCTTCTCTTTGGCTACTGCTTCTATATATGCTAACACATTTGTTAGGAGTGAGCCAGTTGGCAGTTACACTGTCCAAAAAAGTGTATTAGCTATATACATGTGGAAACATTTTTCCCAGAGTGAGACCGCCACCTGAAAACTACTCTTGGAATAAGTAACATAAACAAGAGCAAACAAGCAATGGTGAAACCAATAGTGTATTGTCAGATATCTAACAAAGTGTAGACACTTCTATATGCCGTTAACATATTATTCACATGTACCAGAACAGTATCAGAAAACTACATCTTGGGAAAGAGCCTGACACCTCCCGCTCAAAGCATGCTTCTGTATAGACTACGTAGAAGAAAATTTGGTGCCCAAGTTAGGTACATGTGGCCAAATAACTTTTAACCTCTGTGAGATTCAGAGTGATTACACTTAAGGTCCGTTTTTACATTTAAGCTATGCTCCTTAGTGAAGAGTATTTTATTTCTTTTCTGTTGCGCTTCTAAGAGCAAATCTTGAACTTGGAGACAGAAAATCCACACTGGTCTGTAATAGCTGATCTTGATCTATTTGGGAAGCAAGTCAGAAGCTGTGGCCTGAAGAACTGAAAAGAGAATAGTAGTAGAGATTGAACAAAAACTGGTTTTCTAACCTGAGACTTCCATTTTTCTTTTACTTAAATATACAGCATCTAAGTACTTAAGAAAAGAAATATAAATGCAAATGAATTTGTAAAGACAACATCAATTACAAACAGAAGGAAACAAACAATAAAAGCAAGCTTTCCAAGGCAAACACTGTGGTGCTTTCTTCACTCTGATCCAGGGTTTTACTTCTTGTTTCCTTAGGGCAAAAGCAAAGCATGATTCTGTTTAACAACCAGTTTCTTTCACCCTTTAGAAGTGACAGGTAGCATCCTGAATCAGTCAAGAGATTACGAAAAAGATCCTCAGTGGTCTTAAGTGAACAACAAAATTTTAAACCATCCTGCTGTTGAACAACAATAAAATCCAAGTTTGAGATGTTACAAAAATAGATTTAAAAAAAAAAAAAGGGTAAAATGACAACCGATAATTTATATACCCTCACATTCTTGACATTCCATAATGGATTTCTAAGGTAAAATGTTGGACAGTGAAGAGACACCAGGTGGGTTGCCAGACCATTTTGTGTTCTCTTTTAAAATGGACTTTTGATGGTTTTATGTCCTTATTCTACACCTTCCTCTGAAGCATCTGGTAATGACTCCTGCTTCAGACTGAATACAATGCAGGTGTGATGACTTCTATGTTTCTGTCGTCATCTGCAGTTTCTTTAGAGTCCCAGTGGTGTTCATGGGAGGCTTGTTTCTGGCTCTTTTGCAAATCCTGTTGTTTTAATTCAGGATTGATTCAGCAGAACATTTAAAGTCATATTTTCAAGCCGTCCTAAAATAAAAGTAAAATGTTTGCTCTCAATTCATTTTTGCAGGTTATCATGATGAGCAACTAGGGTTACAAAAGAGAAAATCAGTGGGTAGAGAATGTGCCCTGAGCCTACTTATGTCAGGGCTTTCCGATTCATCTGTTACAAAGATGGTGGAGACATAGATATGTCCTTCTAATCTGCAAAATCAAGACAAAAATTACAGGAGTTACGAAAAAAATATTTATAAAAAGAGAATGCTTTTATGATTGATTTTATGAGTCTAATTATACCTAGGTTCTGTTTCTTCTACACTAAACCTTGAGTTGCGCCGCATCCTAAAAATAACTCCATTAACCTGTCCTGTGATAAGCACCCTTCAGAAATTCTTTTCAGATTCATTTCTTGCCAGTGCTAATGTATGCTGTTTATTTTACATTTCTAATCTATATTTTTTGAATAAGTAGTTTCTCACTAAGGTTTTACCTCTCATGTTTTGCTCAGGCTTCAACTTACTTATTTCCATATATTATCATTGCTGTCTAGGTACTTAAATACAGATAGAATTCAGGTGGACTGAAGTTAAATCTACCAGCTTTTTGCAGGCTTACATTCATGAAAGTTCTTGAAAGAAATCAAGAACAAATTTACCTATGAATGGGAGCTGGAAAAGAGCTAATAGACAGTTTTTTCAATGGCCTGCCCCTTTATTCCTGACCAGAATATTTCATGTCGTTTGGCAGAAAAGGTCTGGGTTGTTAAGTACTCTGAAGACAGTCTCTCACACTTTATGAAAGTGTGGATCATGAAAAAAATGCTAAGAAAGATTCATAGAAATCTTAAATGGATGCTAGGCTCCTAAATTCCTCCCGGAGGTGGGGGAGGTGGGGGAGAATAAATCCAAATGCTCAAAATGTATAAAACCATCAAAACAAAAAGGAGGTTTTATAATTCCAATAATGTGCATTATTTTCACAGTAATAAGTGTAACCTTTTTGAAGAAATGGAAGGTCAATATTCATGTTCCTTTCCAAGCAAATCATAGGAAGAGATCTCAGACATGTATCTAACAAGAGGAAAAAGAAAAACTGCTACACAGAAAGGCTTGGTCTCCCCCTGGCTATATAGACATCCATCACTGAAAAGTATTCAGTCATAATTTGAATGGAATGGAAGAAATGACTGTTTGGGCTATCTGCTGCCTCCACTGAAGCCAAAAGCGTCTCAGCAGAATTTTGCTTTCTTCCTTCTGTTCAATAATGATGCACTGCTTGTTTTTAGCATGCCACAACTAGGCTAAAAATAGACAAAAAGAAAAGGGTTCAGTCATTTTTAAGAGCAGAATGGACATGCAGGCTGACCCCTTGACTGCATGTGTTACAGCAACCCAAATGGTGCCAGGTGGGGATTACATGGGGCACAGCAACATCTGCTTTACTATCACAAGTGTAAATGATAGTTCCTTACGTTATGCCATAAACAGCCTGAGGTAAGAAAGACTGGTAGAGTTTCTGTCACAAATTAAACCCTTGCCAGCAGGCAGGACTCTAGTCCATCTGTCTGTGAGCGTGGCTCAAACAGAATAAAAAGCTTTATAAAATATTATCCAGAAAGATAAAAGGCAAATAATGCAATTTATTTATGGGCTGGAGCCAGAAATGAAAGCAAAACTAAATAGAAAGAGAGTATGCTTTTTCTCTATGATGAATGTAAAGTGCTGTTACATAACCTGTTTCCAGCACTAGGGGCTAGATTTCTAAAATTATTTTTGGGGTTTGGGTTGTTTTTTTGGGGGTTGGGTGTTTTTTTTTAAGATCGATTTACACAGAGAAAGCCACACAGGCAAAAAAGAAAGTATCTTGGACAGACACAGCCTATAGCTCTCAAAACTTGATTCCAAAGATTTACTTGGGCACCCTCTGTTTTTCTTTTTTTTTTTTCTTTTGTTTTTTTCTTTTGTTCCTACTTTAAGATATTAATAAGACAGTCAATAATTGTGATTATTCAGAATAAAGACAACTTTGTGAAGAAAGCAATGTGAAATGCTTAATACTAAGTCCTCCTTAATGCCTCAAACAAATGCCTAAGAAAGAAGTCCCAGGGGTCACTTAGATATTGGATAGCCACTATGACTATGTAAGCTGCATCCTATGGGTTAAATAGTCAATTACTTGCTAGATGTTTGTTTTTTCTGTACATAGATGAGTTGCTTGAATTAATCTCACCTATTTGGAGAGCAGATAAGTTGAAATCTCTTAATGGAAACACAAGGTGTGCAAAGACATTGATCAAGAACTGAGTTACCCAGTTCAAACTTATTTCAGCCTCAAGAAGCTGAGTATCCTCAATTTTAACAGTATTTCCATTCCCACTGATGACCAGTTTTGTTGTGTTTACAAGGTAGGGAAACACACTATTTCATAATCAAGGTCAAACATATATCGACTACCATTGTATTCCATATGTGTTATTCTACTCTAAAACATGCAAAAAGAAGACATAGAACATGTGCTAGAAAACAAAGTGTTTTGTCATCAAAACCTTGCCTGCTTAGCAAAGTTGAGGAATTAAAATATTATGGAAATGCAACATTATTTTCATTAAGCAAAAATTATTGTTTTATGAGCATGAGGTAAATTTTGGAAGCATTTTAGGCTCTTGGTTTCTTAAGCTTCACACAAAGCAGAAAGAACTTTTATGAATAATTAGTAGAAGTCAGTTTATAAGGTATCTGGGTTCCTAAGGGTGTGAATCAGTCCTAATGGAATTTTCAATATTATTGTCATATCTTATCACAACAGTTACATCTAAATAGTTCCAAAAAACTCTACCTTTAATGAATTATTTTTAGAATCAGCCATTAAATATCTGAATTACTTAGGCCATTTTGGAAAATGTTCTCCTTTATTTGGCATAATTATGACATGTCTAAGATACTTCTGAGCCTTTCAGTTTTTAAATACATTTATTAAAAGTCTGCTTGTGAAATATATAGATTATACCTTGATTTATTTAGAATCATAATAAATATACTTTCAGAGTTATCTTAAAATTTTTGTTTTGAAAAATTCACTGTGCCTCACCATATATCCTTAAATGGCTTTCTGAAACAACAAACTGCATTTGTTTGTAAGCTCACATGTGCTCCCCTTAAAACATTACACTGAAAACCTAACCTAAATATCTTTTATGTGCTTTTAAGCTAACCATGAATTAAAAGAGCATATCTCTTGCTTCCTGAAAGAGAAAAAGCAGTAGATTTTCTAATTCCTCAAATGATAACCTTTTGTGAATAATGGCTTTTTACTGGAACAAGACAAGCTGAACCTCACATTCTAACACACACAATAAAAAAAAAAAAAAAAATCGATTTGCTCAGCACTTCTGAGATTAAAATATATATATAAAAAAATCAGAGAACTTGTGCATGGACTCATAATTTATGCCATCATTATAAGTAAACAGAAACTTTTGGAGGAAAAGTGACATAGGAATGTTTTTACTCAAGTAAATTAGTAGTCCAGGGCAACAGCAGGAACCCAAAATTATTGAGAAAACAGGGTATTTAGGGTCTGATTGTCTTTTGGTTGGAAGGTCATAAATTAGAGCTATTCAGATAGAATTAAACATAAGACTGAGTCAGTTATGTTTTGGAAGATAATCCCAAACGATAATGCAACAAAAAGGGAAAAAAATTAAGGAAGAAAAACACTGTATATGAAAACAAAATAAAGCATGATGCTCACTATACTTTCTGTATTCTTACCTACATGTATACACCATAATGTAAATGAAAAATGAATATAGGAGTAAGTTTTTCTTGGAGTCATTAATTATATTATTATTAGCGTGAACACCCAATGAACATGAAACTTTCATTACAAACCACTGCTGCCATAGCAGCCTGTTATTGATCTGTCACTGCCTTCACAATGCAGTGATAATGGTTAGTGTAGGATATCTGCTAACACCTAAGATGATGCACAGTAGTCATACTTTCAAGATCTTAAAGGGCACATCTGCAGTTGTTGCTGCATTATTGGTCCTAAAGCACAGGAGGAAGAGGAAGAGAGAGAAGAGTTTAAAATGAGAACTTTATTGTTTGAAGTGTTGAATGTATCTATGCACAAGGAAGAAGAGAAAGCCAAGTAGAATTTTTGAAATTAAACTACCAGACCGAAGAAGATAAAAGTAACTAAATGAGCTCAAAACAACTTCTGAATGTAACTGCCTAAAAAAAGACTAGCCATGTGCAGTAAAGGTAGTATGTGGAGCCCCTGAGTTACTGATTTCAGAAGTAGTACCACTTGTTACTTTTGTATTTTAAAAATTGACAAGTGTTATTCAGATGTCAAAAGGGAAAAGATACAGATTATTAATGTAATGACTCACCCAAACATGGTTAGAGTGGCCTAGAAAAATTTGTTATAGCAGGTTTTTAAATAGGAGTAGGTATAGGTCACTGAGGGTGTGAGAAACAGAAGAGCATTCCACTAATGACCACAGGATCACAGGACAAGACTGTGACTATGCTACTCAGCAGAATGGAACTTCAAGTTCTGGCTCTGGAGCAAATGAACAAGGACATGCCAACCAGCCTTCACCTCCCTACCATTCAAAGGATTTCTTGAGGTCTGTCCTTCTTATGAAAAAAAAAAAAAAGAGGGGAAAAAAGAAAACCCAAACCTGCCCGATTTGTTTAAGATGTGTAGCTCCAAGAGGAATGAAGTTAGATGACATTCGGCACTGAAACACATCTGTCTTCAACTTGTTTTTTTCAACAAGTTTGGCCCTTTCTTCTGCACTTTCTTCCTGTGCAGGTTGCATTGTTCCCTCTGCTGATTTCAGATGATAATTTTCCACAGATCCCTAACTATTCACATCAATGTAATGAGATTTCTGCTTGCCCAAAGAGCATGTGCTTTCTGTGTATTGCAGTATGCCACACACAGGCTGTATGAAGCTTTGAAGATCTTATTCTTGATGCCCTCTCCACACACTGATAAGCAGTACATATCTTTCACAAAACACGCACTGAAAGAGAGGGACACACATTATTGCTACTGACAGTAAAAATTCAGCTATTGGTAAATCATTATTTTTAAGAGTAGCTAAAGCAAATGCATATTGATTTGAGTCCCAGTTCAGGAAAAAACAAACTTTATAGAAAAACCTATAAGTAGATGGACAATATAATTGTTTTAAATGCAAATTTATTTTTGATACAACTGATGACATATTTTTAGTTGGGCACATGCTTTCCTGAAGTGGCTAATTTTACATTCTTTAAATGTCTTTTCATAATAATTCACATTTCGTGTTACCTATTCAACCAGTGTTTAGCATCCTAATTCAGCAATCTACTAAATTTCTTTATGCTTTCAGTTGTCCTTGGGCAGAGACTTCAGTGGACTTCTAGTTAGATATGGATGGCTATTTCAACCAGATTTTTTTGACTGGGTATCTACATAGAGTCTAAAATACTAATTATCATACATCAACTCTCTAGAGTATAAAACTGGGTTATTTCTTTATTTCTCTTGGTCACCTTAAATCTAGAGACGTTTCTAGCAGTAACATCACTGATTTTTAGTCCCTTTGCTCTTGGAGTTCAAAAAAAAAAAAAACCCTCTATTCATCAAATGCCTATGGATTAAATGCCAAAACTGCTTTGTTTGATCATTTGACAGGTATCAACTCTTTATTCTTTTTGTTTAGGAAATATTTTGTTTGACTGTACAATAATCACCAGCTGGGATCTCCTCTGGTGTTCAAGAGACAAAAAAAAAATCTAATACACATTTTATGTCTAAACTTAACAGGAATTATTTTATTACTCCAATATGGAAATGAAACACTGTAACAATTAAAAAACAATAAAAATATTAAGCATGGTTTAATTTGTTAGTTATAAGTTAATTCTAAGATTTACACTTGCACTATGTTATTTACAGACACTAATAGGGCTCTGTAGCCATAGGTAGGCAGCTGCCAGCAGGGAAATATCCTTCTGCTTTCCGTACATGTACGCGTCCAGGAAGCCCCCAGGCAGCTTGTCTAGGTTGCCTCCCCTGCACCCTGAAGTCTGCTCCCTCAGCACTCCTGGACTTTGCTTTCACGTTCACTGTTTGAACAGAAAATCTTGTTGTAAGGATGGCCTTGGGGGCTATTCTCAGAGGGTAGTCTAGACATACATTATTGTGTACAGTCCATCTCTTTTGTATACAAGAAAGAAAGAGTTCAATGAATCTTTTTTCCTAATCCCCATGTAGCACCCTGCCAGGGACCAAGTGGGGGAAAGATGGCTCCATACATTTTACACAGGAACTAAAAGCATGCAGTGAGTGATTACTCCTGTAACTCCACTAACCTACTTGCTTTTCTACCATTCATCCACATGTTATGCTCAGCTGCTCCCATTCACTCAGGATACAACTTCCTTGAAAATCCAGTACTGCTTTTTTGTTAACTACAGTATTTATTAGAAAATAATTTAAATTTTCTTCTTCATCCAAAACCACTAGTAAACAGAAAGTGCCACATATGCTATGAAGAAAAGTTAAATTAAGAACCGTATCTCTTATTCTTACAAAACACAACAAATCATCTCTTCTAGGAACCATTAATTCTCAGCCACATTTCATGTAAGAAATCATATTTTATCTGCCTTATCTACTCATATATGTTTATGTCAACAGACAGGCTGCCACATATTTTTGCCGAGCTGTTGCAGATTTGCTGTGCATTATTATGCAATTGCCATTTTTTGTGAGGAGATGTCTACATCTTCAAGGGATAAGAAGAGTCGTCTGAGATGAAGTTTTATAGCGGCTAAGGTTTAGAAAGAATTCTGGGAGGAAAGATTTCTATAAATGCATCATTGAGGTCAAAAAGATGATGTAAATGTGAATCACTGTAAAGAAAATCACATAGTAAAGAAAAGACAACCATATATTAACAGTATAATAACTGAAACACTGGAAGAGTAAGAATCCTAGCTGCTAAAAATTTTTAATAAAAAGATACAATTTTAAAATAAATAAATTCCATGCATATTTGTTTTTATCAAAAGCCTGTAGACAGTTCCCCAGTAGCAAATTTTCTTCTTTATCCTTAGGAATCTGTACAACATTGTCTGGATCAGGTTATATCAACTTTAATTATCCTCCCAAAGATATTTTCTTCACGTGGAAAAGGTTTAGGCCCTCCTTACATTACTACTTGGTATATAAACCTTCATTATACATAAGTGTGAAAATAACATGTGCTAGACAAACCATTGCTCTGAAGAAATATGTTATGCGATGTATCTCTGGATGATTGGCACACATATATCTGTACTTTCTGTCTAGAAAAGTGCTGCTAAGAAAGACATTAACTATTCCTCTTGAGCCAAGCCTACAATTACTCTTTCACTGTGAAACTTCCTTTGGAAAACACAATATTAACAAAAAGAAGTGATGTCAAGTTGACAAAGCACATAATGATCATATCTGTCCAATAGGTGGTCCAAAATACTGGTGCCATTTAATGTGTTTGTTGGCAACACAGACAATGGGATTGAGGGCACCCTCAGCAAGTTTGCTGACAACACCAAGCTGTGTGGCACAGTCAACATGCTGGAGGGGAGGGATGCTATCCAGAGGGACCTTGGCAGGCTTGAGAAGTAGACCCATGCAAACCTCATGAAGGTCAACAAGGCCAAGTGCAAGGTCCTGCACCTGGGTTGGGGCAATCCCAAGCACAAATACAGGCTGGGTGGAGAATGGATTGAGAGCAGCCCTGAGGAGACAGATTTGTGGGTGTTGATTGACAAGCTGAACATGGTCCAGCAATGTGCCTTTGCAATCCAGAAAGCCAACTGACTCCTGGGCTGCATGAAAAGAAGTGTTGCTCATTCTGCTCTTTTGAGGCCCCACATGGAGTACTGTGCTCAGCTCAGGGCCCCCAGATATATGGACATGGACCTGTTGAAGTGAGTCCAGAGGAGGGCCATGAAATTCATCAAAGGGCTGGAGCACCTTTCCTGTGAAGACAGGCTGAGAGAGTTGGGGTTGTGAAACCTGGAGAAGAGAAGGCTCCAGGGATACCTTATAGTAGCTTTCCTGTACCTAAAGGGGGGCTGTAGAAAAGATGGAGAGAGACTTTTTACAAGAACATATAGTGGTAGGTCAAGGGGGAAGGGCTTTAAACTGAAAGAGGGGACATTTAAGTTAAATGTTAGGAAAAAATTCTTTATTATTGGTGTGGTGAGGCACTGGAACAGGTTGCCCAGAGAAGCTGTGGATGCCCCATCCCTGGAAGTGTTCAAGGCCAGGCTGGATGGGGCTTGGAGCAACCTGGTCTGGTGGAAGGTGTCCCTGCACTTGGCAGGGGATTGGAACTAGGTGATCTTTAAGGTCTCTTCCAAACCAAACCATTCTATAATTCTTTGATACTGTGAAAATCCATAATCAAAGATGAATGAGTAACTTCTGAAAGCATTGTCATTTCCTGTTCTTGCTTTCAACAAATTATACTTTAAGTAGCCTGGTAACATGGTTGGATCTCTGTTCTTGTTTTTAGGATCTCAAATATAAGAGGAGCCCTGACATACAATAGTAAATCTCCCCACGGTGAAAAGTATTGCACAGTCAATCTATAAAAACTGAAGATGCATGGCTAAGAGGGACTAAATAGTAAGTGTTCAGCTTTGCTTTCAGATGCCTTCTTGATTTTGCAGTGTCGATGTCTAGGAAAAGCAAACAATTCAAGCTTTACAGTAATTCTAAACTAAGCAGAAACAGTATTAGGTCAGGACCTGCAAAGTTTGAAACTTTATGGCTTCATTTGGGGTCTTAGTCTGTCCACCTGTCATCTAAATTTTACAACAAATAAATTCCCAAAGCACCTAAGATTTTGCCAGTAAAGTTTTTTTACTTAGCTCCAGTACTTCTGGGAATGTGTGCAACCGTTTGAGTTGTGATGCTATGTGGCAGCTTGGCACTTAAATTCTGAGAAGATTCTTGAAATAGCCACACACCCATCTGTTTACTGTGTTCTCAAACTCAGTCCAGAAACTTATCTAGAACAAGTTGTCCTTCTTTCTGCTGGGCCAAACTAGCCAAAGGGATATTCCATACTGTACAATGCCATGCTGAGTATGTAAGTTGGGTGAAGAAAAAGAAAGGGGAGGACATTCAGTATAATGGTGTTTGTCTTCCCAAGTAACTGCTACCCATGATGGTGCCCTGCTTTCCTGGAGATGGTGGACACCTGCTTGCCCATGGAAGTGGTGAATGAATTCCTTGTTTTGCTTTGCTTGCGTGTGTGGCTTTTGCTTTACCTATTGAACTGTCTTTATCTCAGTCCACGAGTTTACTCACTTTTACTCTTCCGATTCTCTCCCCCACCCCACTGTGGGGGGAATGAGTAAGCGGCTGTGTGGGGTTTGGTTTCTGGATGGGGCTAAAATATGACACAAGTTGACTGGAATAATCATCACAGAAAGCAGAAAGATGGAGACAATTTCTATTTTCCTTTAATGCATTACTTCAAAGGTAAAAGATGAGTTTTCTCTTCCACTGACTGATTTGTACTTGGGTTTAAAAGTCAGTTATTGTCCTTGCATGCTCAAAACTGAGCTATAAGATATTCTTGTGGTGGGGAATGCTCCTGAAGATCTGCCCTATCCAATGTAGATTCTGAGGCATGTCTCTTACTCTCTCCCAGATTAGATATTTCACTTCACAGAAAATCCTCAAATATGTAGCACCTTTTTCTGGGTTCCCCATATATGTGCCCTGGCACAAGGAACAGCTGATCTGATTTCTTTAGGTTGTTGAATATTTAGTTGCTTTATAGTGATTGACCCACAGGCAGCAGAAGCAGACTTTATACCTCTGCTTATCTCCTGAATAGTTTTCTTACAGTAAATACCTCCAACATAGGAAATGCAAGACATAAACACCTGACTTCGAAATTTATGGTAGATAGCTTCTCTTTGATATTTAGGAGGAAAAAAACCTTAGGAAAATATAAAAAAATAATCTCACTGGCATAGCTTAGGCAGCTAGCTTCAGTTTGGGGTGTTAGCTAAGAAAAACTCCCATGCAAAAGGAGAAACTTTTCTTCCATCTGGATAACTAGCAGAACTGAATAGCAATGTGGTGTTCTCAGAGCAGAAAGAAGGTCTGAGATTTTCTCTGCAACTGCCTCAGACCTCCAGCAAAACCAGCCTCCTCCAGGCCCTCAAAACACCAGCAGTAACTTCCACCTCTTCCTTACCCACTATATATTTTTTTTCCTGGTGGCTCTTCCCACTCATGGAAGAAATTCAGAACTCCAGGGCTGTGCCACTCTCAGCTGCTGCTCAGGCCCCTGGGACCACTTGGTACCCTCATACCCTGTGATGAGTGCTGCCGAGTTAAGTAGGTCAGCTGTACTATTTGATTCATTATACTTTGATTCAGTGGGGTTTAAGCATGTGCTTGCCACAAGCTGTGTTTTATAGTGAAAAAACAAATAACTCATAAGCAATGATGAAAACAGAAGAAACAGCCATCTATTATTAATACAGACTCAAGGATCTTAAAGGTCTTTTCTAACATAAATGATTCTATGATTCTATTGAAGGTATTGTAGGGCAGATAAGATATTGCCTTGAAAAATTCAGAGGTCTATTTGATAGGCTATGAATATGCATTGACTTCTGTAACACAAAACAGGGAAAATATTAAGGTCTTAGGAGAATATAAACCTCTGAGAGTGTCTCTCAGTGACTGAACAATGAACTGGCATTTCTACTTTAAAGTTCTAAGTTTGCCACTTCACTTCCTAAGTGTTGATGTGATGAACATTGGCTTTGATGTAATTTTCTTTTTTGTTATTGTTATTTTGCTGATTTTCTTCACAGATGTGGATGTTGTTAATACAATATATTGAAATATAATGTAATTATGTTATTTTAATGCCACCCACAAGGTAGCCTTTACTAACCTGCTTGTTAGTGAACGGGGTTGTAAAACACTCTTAAGAATCTGCAGTTACACAGAAGTGCGTTATGGTGTAAAACAGGCTAACTCAGCAGCTATAATAAACCAGAAACTTAGGGAGAACATGCATTTAAATTAGGCTGCCATAACCTCTTTACACTAATATTTAATTAAAACGAGGTTATTTATATTTATCTGTGCTGTACTGATCCTCTATTGTAGTTTCACTGAATGCAGAGCTGTACCCAACATCAAATGGGGAAAGGTATATGATGTCTACAGCTGTGTTAATACATGAAAGTTAGATTTTTCTTATGCCTGGTAATGTAAACATTACAAAAAATTCTAATTTTGTAACACATTTTTGCATAAATTATCTTCTACTCTTTAATCAACTTAAATACACTTAACTTAATTAACTTAAACAAAGTAAGGGTCTTCCATTTGGTTAGTGATTGCACACTTTTGCTTCAGCTTGATTTTATTGTTATTGTAGTCATATCACGAATCTATAAGCGGCCAGTTTCCCAGGCAAAACCAAAGGGCTTACAATGACATTAAAATATTTTATTTTGAATAGATGAAAAATATATTTCTTAAATTAAGGGATCATTTTCATTCCTGGTGAGTTTCTTTTTGAGACTCATATGAGAAGGAGAAAAAATGTTAACTGAATCTTCTCATTCATACCTTCCATCTGTTTTCGTTCCAGCTGCATCTGCTTAGATACTTGAGAAGCAGGTCAGGCTAACACTTAATGGGTCTCAGCTGATTACTGTAGTAATTTAATAAAATTGCTAGAAGTAGGAAATAGAACTGGAAAGACAGCTTACACCTTTATATTAGATAGACAAGTTTGAAAGCTATTTTTCTTTACTTTCTGTTTATAGAATAAATTGGGAAAAAGAATAAATAATTCTTTTCCATAAGAAATTCAGTCTTTTAATTTTTTTTTTATTATTATTATTTTTAGTTATATAGCACTTTGGCCATTGTATTCAAATAGTGCTTCTGATCAAGAATTTGCTATTTTATATATTGTCTTTTCCAATGAATACTAATTTCATTTGTTTTCTTCCAGAGCTGACAGTTCCGTCTAATTTTCTCTTTTTTTAATTTTCTTTTCTAATTCTGTAAGTCAACATAGTTTTGTCTTCTAAATGTACTCTTGCAGTCTGCACGGTCTGTCTGAAGATATATGATAGGATCTTTTTTTATGGTCTTTAACTTCTAGCTTTTGAAAACTAACCTTCTTTTCAGCGTATTGATTTAATGTTGTAACTGCAGTAGCTTAATGATGTAAGTGAGACATATTGTTTAAACTTAGCAAAGAATATTTCTTTCCATCTAAATCTTCTCACTTTTAAAAATTTTCTTCTCTTACAATGAGAAAATTTCTGCTTTGTATCCCCTTCATTATATTGCTAGAAAATTTCTTCCTAAGAAAGAAAATTCACTGGTAGGATTTACCTTATCCAGCTTCATCCATCTAATAGTTTGTTGATTACCCGTTTAGCAGATGGTGATAAACAGGCACCATTAGAAAGTAACTCGTTTCACCTATGGTGGACACTAACCACAAAACAAAGTATTTGTATATACATATGTATGTAATTGTATCTAATATACCAGCTAAGTCACTTTCTTTTATCTAATTTTTATCTAATAATCACTATTAACACTTTTCTATCCCATAAGAACTTTTCAGAGCAAAATTATGCCTTGTCCAACATGAAGAGGACATTTGTGAATGTGCTGAAGATCTGCTCCTTAGATCTTGCTCACTATGATGAGATCTGTCGTGATGAAAATTTTGCTACTCTTGGTGCAAGGAACTTTGCTCCACAAAGCAACGGGGTGATTTACACGACATCTGGTGTGAGTAACAGAAAGAGGAGAAATTGTGGGAGAATCAGAGGCCATAAAGAAGTCACCAGAGGTGTCACTGAGGTAAGCATTACCAGGTGCATGCATAGTGAAAGCTAATGGTGGCTGTTCTGAGCACATTTGTTAAATTAGGCATGTAGGTGTACAAAGACAGAAACGTGTGTATGTCTTAACAGCCTGGTGAAGGTGGACAGGGGCATCCATCTTCTCTTGGGTCTCATCAGTTTATAAATTGCAGGAGACCACAAAGAATCCTGGTATGGAATTAAACTAAAAGAAAATTAATTCAGATTAACAGATTTTCTGTCAAAATTCAGTAATATAAAAAAAAAGTGTTGGTGAAATCTTAAAGACCAAGGTTGATGTCAAGATTATAGGGAGTAGGCAAATGAGGCAGGCTTGATAGAATTGCAAATGAGGATGCTTTTCTTGCA
The DNA here is from genome assembly GCF_023634155.1 of Falco peregrinus. Classification (NCBI taxonomy): domain Eukaryota; kingdom Metazoa; phylum Chordata; class Aves; order Falconiformes; family Falconidae; genus Falco; species Falco peregrinus. The sequence continues at coordinate 67,498,599 of NC_073739.1, forward strand.
TTTATGCTACAGACGTTCAGCTGAATGGTTTGGAAGTCACAGGCTCTGCCTAGGATAGAACAAGAGAAATGTCAAATTATTAAAAATGTCAAATGAGATGCAACATCCAGTATCATTGGCATTAGAGTAGAAGCTAAGGTTAACAGCATAGTGTAGAGAAGGTGATTAAGGAAGAACACAAGAGAGATGAGTGCCAAGGAATCCATGTGCAATAATTCTCTTCCTTTTCTCCCTATCTTTTTCTTTAACCAGGTTCTGTAGCTTCACCTGGCAATAACGATTATCCTCTAAATGTAATACTGTTCTGAGAAAACACCTTTTAGCTGATGGCACTGAAGTGTTCCGAATTATTCTGTGTCTTACGCAGGTGTTTTTCTAAGCAAATGCATTTCTAAATTTCTTTGCATCAGTATATTTTTTCAGTTAATACTACATAAATGTTTACAACACTAAATAAATCCATAGAAAAGAGTTTGAGATTGAGATGAGTGGAGGCACAATCAAATCTTGCTTTATGTGGGGGGAAAAAAGGGTTATGAACAGATTTGGGGTGTTGCTTCAGAAAGATTTTAAAAGCTAGCAGCTGAACTAATGAAACAGCACAAATCCCAAAATTTAAATGAGGGCATATTCTGGTCACAGCTGAAATTCTAGGGTTTTAATGTTCTTTACATAAATGAAAATAGCATTCCACCAGAATGTCAAAACCTCTGTGAAAGTGAAACTGTGACATTCTTTGAATGCTTCTGCTGTCTGATACTGTGCAGGCTACCTCCCTGCACAGGGAGCCAAGTCATGAAAGGAAACTAGACAGAAAGTACATGAGGGCACACTTAGTGAGGGGTGTATGGGAAAGAAAGACAAAGAAAAAAGAATGAAAGAAAAGAGTAGAAAGAAAAGCTGGGGTTATTCTTTCTGATTACCAACAACTCACTTCTTTGCCATGTCTCTGCCTTGTTTAGACTCCCACGAGGAGACATGCCAGCCTTGAGCTTTTATATAGATGCTGCAGAGGCCCTGTCTTTTTACACAGATGATACTTTGCTCCTGTTTATTGAACCACAGTCTTTGTCTGGCTGGCAGAGACATAGTGAAGGACTAACAAGGCTTAGCAGGAGAAGAGTCCTGCTGCAGCACTCCTGATGTTATTTGTATTAAGGTCACTCCTAGAAACCTTCATTCTTCTTTTTCTCACCAGGTACATTGATGTTGAATGCAGAGAAGTACCTCTTAAACCAGCTGCCCCTTTTGCTTTTTGTCCTTTGAAGCCACCTTTATTCAAAGGTGCTGCAGAAGAGGGAAAAACTAGAGGGTTAAATTAATTCATAGTGGAATGTTGAGATTCACAGAGTCTTGCCCATAATTAATTTGATGTCTGTTTTACATATTGAGGATTTGTCAATAAGTACAGTCACAAAGATAACCTTTAGGACTAAAGCATGTAAAAAAACATGCTACCAATGAAGCACTCTATTAATGTCTAGCAAAGATCTTGAAATACTTTTCTCATTATTTTCAAATGTAATCCATTCATACACCCTCTTTCAAGTGGTCTTTCATATCTGAGAAAACTAAGTGCATCTTTTAAATATCTACTGTTTCTGATTACAATAATCAGAGCTATCAATATTTTGAAACTGATACAGTTCTCTTCCTACTAATGGTCAGACTCTCACACTTTCAAAACAAATACAGAATGTGATTATTATCATCATCTTACATCACAGGCAGAAATTGTTCATAACAGTTTTTATAATCAGGATATATCCAGTAGTTTTGATGTCTAGCTGAAAGAAATCAGCTGTTCAGAACTGACATTGCAGAATCAGTGCAGATTATACTTATTTATACATTAAATTCTTATATACATATTTATTAAGAAGTATCTGAGAAATTTACTTTTTATGTCTGATTTCCAGCTCAGACTTCCATGCGCAAGTACCAGAGCATGGAAAAGCTATTTCTACAGCAATTTCTGTCATGAATAAGGCTGGTCTGTACTTCCCTGTTGCTTGTTTTCATTGGCTGGTTTTATTACATTTAAGAGCATGATCTTTGATTTTTATGCTTTAAAATAGCATGTCAAGAAGTTTTAATTAGTATCAGAATTTCAGCAAGGTTTTTATGTAAAAACATTTGCAATAACCATGAAAAGATTTAACATTCCATTTTGTCTTTTGGCTGCAAAAAGAGGTGTCTGAGAGGTAAAAAATTTCATGATCACTTTGCTGTTTTGCTTGGTCTCACCTGGGGTGGTGAAAGGTGGATAGCTATGTTCCTTCACTGTTCAAAGCCAGAAGGAGACTTCTGAGAATGTTCTGGGAGGGCTCCAAGTTTCTTCCCTCCTCCCTGGCACTTGATCCTGTCCCCACTTCAGCCTTATTATCCTGCCCAGTTCAGGGTCTCAGCCTTTCTTTCCTAACAATTGTATTTCAGAGCAGTCAGTGGGAATTTTCTGAAGGCTTGTATTAGCTGTGGCTGGCATTTTGCCAGAAAATAACACACTCTCTCCTTGGAACATTATATTGCTACTGGTTTTATTATTCACATTATTATAGCACTTTACTGTGCTAGGTGTTTACAAGCACGTAAAAAAAATAAATCTGAAGGTATTACCTCTCCTTACCTCATTCCCCTGTGCCCAGCTGCTCTACTTTTCTTAGTGCCTCAGATGCTCTCATGTAGGGCCTGCAGAGACATCTGACATGAGAATCAAAGAAAATATAGGAGTATTGTGAGACTTCTTCTGAAGATGCAAGTGCTTTTCCAGAGACACTGAGGTAAAAAGGGATTTGAAACAAACCAAGAAATTTCTTGCTCATCTACCTTATGATGTACAGCATAAACAAACAATTTATTTTCACTTGCTTCCTGAATGTTTTTTTTCTGGGTTTTTTTCTGTGTTACGCTTTTTGATGAAAATATAGTAGGAATTTAAAGACAGGACATTCTTGAATAATTTACCATTTCTTTGGCACTGCATTAATTTCCAAGATATGGGCATAGTGTTTAACTTCAAATGGATTTGATAAAAATGCATGAAGGGAGAAAGTGTTTGCAGAGAGGCGGGCTTGAAACAAGCCTCAAATAAACACATCCTGAAAACATGCTTTGGATACTGGTCTAAATGTTATGTTTGGTAGCTTACCTCAGTGTGTCATTTCACATATCCTGCTTATCCTGCTCTGGTGATTTAACGACAGGACAAATCTGCCAGGACTAGCACAAAGTTCTATAATTATTATAGCCGATCAGGCCATGGCAGCAAAACTGCCATGAAGATTTCTCCTCACTATAGGTACTGGTCACCCAAATGTTTAGGCACATGCTTATTATTATAGGTGTCCTTAAACTTAACCTTATTTACTAAAGCACTTACAGACTGACTGACAGTGGAGCCATGTTTATCTTTCTTTAACATGAAGTATCATTACTGTTGGGCTGTGGTCCCATTCTTACATGGCTGGAATTTTTAGGAGAGAAGCAGCTAAAAATAACCCAGACAACCTTAACTGGCCTGAAATATGCTCTGATTCTTGTTTACATTTCTTGTATCAATGTGTATGGATATGCTGAAAAATCCATTTTAAATGACAAACGATTTAGAGAAAAATAAGATTATATTCTTTGACAGAGACAAAAATTTGTGCAGCAATCCTACTTCCAAAAGTGCATTGGCTAGATGATGTGAATAACTGTCCATATAGGTGATCTGAGTCTTCTGGTGAATGAAAGGACTTTTAAACAAATCTTTGCTAGGTCTAGGTAGTTTTCATGTGTTACACTTGTTCATAAGGTGATTGAACCACATGTATGTACATTACTACTGTTAAATTTTAAGAAATAGAACTAATGTAATCATGACTGTTTTCATCAGTTTCTTTTTGTCTGGAATTTTTTGAGCATCCTGTGTCTTATGGATGTCAAACACCTGCAAAACTGTTAGATGGTAAACAGAATGTAGTGATACAATGCTGTACGTGTACTGCTTTCCAAAATCAAATTAACTCTGTTTTGAAACCTCCCTGCCACGCAATCCTTTTATTTGTCTTGGAATACAATCATATTATTTTATTTCTGTCATATATACTTACTAATGTTATTATGGCCTGATTGTATCCTTGCAAGCCAAGCAGAGAGAGATAGTATGATGACCCTGAGCCATTACTGTGTGCACTCCCCCAGCACACAGTCTTGTTGAAAGAGCTTGCCATTTTGTGGGACCGAGCTTCTGCTGACAAAGACGTAATACTCTTAGCACTGCAGAAGTCCTTCCTTTGGATCCTGTGGGAGGAGGTGCCAATGCTCCAGGAAGGAGATCTGCTAGGTCTTATGGTCAGAAATTGACACTTTTACCTATCTGACTCTTATTTTGGCATGACGCCACAACAGTCCTGCTGTACAGGCTGTAGGTTGCAAGAAGTGGCCAGACCCTTCACCTGGAGAAAAGGAAACTACCTGCATAAGGTGTGCACAGGCTGATGATCTGTTCGTCAGGTGGGTGAGTTGAAGGAAACAGTTAAAAGGCTGTGCAGCATTGGAGGGGCCAAGTCGGAGACATATAAGTGGTTTCCGAACCATGCTCCTGTGGTGTATACCACAGAGAATGAGGCATGTTGGACTATGGTGATTTGCAAAAGCAGGTCTCTGAATGAGTCTCCACCCTCCAGCGTTACCAACAAAAACAGATATGAAGCTTTAACAGCTGTAGACAGCCACAAGCAAGGCCTGCAAGGAGAATCTGTACCAGCGTGCTGTGTGCTACAGTGGATACTACAAAAAGAAACCCACATAGTGGGTCACTCTCTGTTAGGGGGCACTGAGGTGCACAATCATGCCTGACGGAGAGGCACAAGAGTTACGCTGCCTTCAAGGAGCTAAGTTCTGAGATGTTGCCAAGAGGTGCCACAACTTATCAAAAGCACAGATTACTATCCATTGCTACTCTTTCATGTGGGCACAAATGACACCACAAGCTGGAACCTTGGCAGAATCCAGGAAGACTACAAAGCTCTGGGGGTGTAAGTGAAAAGTATTGGTGCCTAAGTTATCTTTTCTTCCATTTTACCAGTTAGAGGAAAGGGTGCAGCCAGAAATAGACATATAATGCAAATCAGCTTCTGAATTTGTGGCTGATGGTGTTGTGAGGGTTTTGGCTTTTATGACAACAGGGCATTCCTCAGCGACTATAGCATGTAGAGGAGGGGTGAGATCCACCTGTCTAGAAGAGGCAAGGGAATCTTTGGCAGTAGGCTGGCGAGCTTGGTGAGGCAGGCTTTAAACTGAAGGATTTGGGAGGCAGGGTCCAAAGTGGCAATGCTCACACCATTACAAACAACTGGGGAATAAGCCAGGCAACTAGAGCACTAACGAATGTTCCTTAGCTGCCTCCCAAGATGAGAACCAGAAGACTAACCATCTCAAGTCTGTGTATATTATGCACACAGACTAGGGAACAAACAGGAGGAACTGGAGCTTTGCATCAGTCAGAAAGTTACGGTATTGTCAGTCAGAAAGTTACGGTATTGTCAGTCAGAAAGTTACGGTATCGTAGGAATAACTGTAATGTGGTGGGACAACTCACATGGCTGGAGGATCATGATGGGTGGTTATTGGCTGTTTCATAAAGACAGGCAGGGAAGAAGAAAAGGAGGAGTCACACTCTGTGTTAAGGAGAACCTTGAATGTATGGAAGTCAATTACAGTAACTGTGGAAGCCCTATTGAATGCCTCTGGGTTAATATCAGAGGGGTTATCCCCAGGGGGGAGGGGTCTTACAGTAGGCATCTGCTACCAACTTCCAAACTAAGTAGATAAGGCCAATGAAGAAATATTTGGGTCACTTAAGCAAGTTTCGGGTCAACAGAACCTGATTCTTATGGGTGACTTCAACTACGCAGACGTGTGTTGGAAAAACAATACAACTCATATGCCATCTATTGTGTGCATCCTGGAATGCATAGAGGACTGCTTGCTCATATAAATGTGCCAACCAGGAATGAGGTATTGCTGGACCAAGACCTGCTTTGTAATATCTCACTTAGTGATAGCCTTGGCTGCAGTGATCACAAGATTGTGGAGTTTGGGATCCTGCTGAGCATGCTGAAGGTTAGTACTAAGAGAAAGCATTTAGATTTTGGAAGAGCAAACTGCAGCTCACTCATAGCTCATTTCAGAGGGATTCTGTGCAAAGCTTCCATGGGGGATAAAGGAGCTATCAAGTACTGGGAGGCTTTTCAACAATGACCTCCTAGAAACAAAAGAACACCTAATCCCCTTTAACGGTAAAGGAAGTGGGCAGAACAAGAGACACCCTTGGAATAACTGTGAGCTTCTGAATCTGCTCAAAACCAAAAGAGAAGCGTACCAGAAATGGAAAAGCAGACAAATATCCATTGAGAACTTCAAAGGCATTTCCAGGGCATGCAGAGATACAGTTAGAAAAGCAAAAACTAAGCTCAAATTGAAGTTGGTCAGAGATGTCAAAAACTATAAGAAAGGGTTCTTCAGGTATGTAAACAGCAAGCAGAAACAGAAGGAAAATATCGGCCCACCTTTAAACAGGAGAGGTGAATTAGTCACCAACAACACTGAAAAGACAGAGGTTTTTAACGCTTTCTTCACCTCTGTCTTTACTAGCACTGTTGTGCCCCAGGCCTTGGGAACAAAAATCCAGGTTGATGCAAACATAGATCCACTATCAACGAAGGAAGAATTGGTATGTGAATAGGGGCTTGATCCCTACAAATTGATGGGCCCTAACAATGCCTTTCTGAGGGTATTAAGAGAGCTGGCTGACGTCATTGTGAGGCCACGCTCCACAGTCTTCAAGAAGTCATGGAAATCAGGGAAAATCCCAGAAGACTGGAAGAAGGCTAATGTCACTCCTCCAAACAAAAGGGATTTAAAGGAGGATCCAGGACATTATAGATGCTTCAGTCTCACTTCAGTCCCTAGGAAAGTTATGGAATTAATCCTCCTGGGGGCTATCACGAGTCAAACGAAGCACATGATTAGGAAAAGCCAGCACGGAATCATGAAGGGCAAATTGTGCCTGACAAACCTGATCACCTTTTAAGACAAAATAACCTGCTCAGTTGATAGGGGTGAGCAGTGGACATTGTCAGCCTGGATTTCTCCAAGGCTTTTGATACCGTATCCCACAGCCTCCCCCTAAAGAAACTGACATGTAATGGTATAGACAAGTGGCCTGTGTGGTGGCTGGGGAACTGTCTGACAGGGCACATCCAGAGAGTGCTGGTAAATAGCTCCCTTTCAGACTGCAACCTGTAACAAGTGGGGTCCCCCAGGGATCGATATTGGGCCCAACAGTGTTTAATATCTTCATAAGTAGTCTGAATGACAGGATCAAGTGTACCCTGATGAAGTTTGTCAATGATACCAAACTGAGTGGGGAAGCAGACACTTTGTGAGGGAGAACCACCCTGTAGGAAGACCTGAATAGGCTGGAAGGGCAAGCTAACAAGAACCTTATGAAGTTCAACAGAGGTAAATGTAAGGTCTCACACCTAGGAAAACATAATCCAGAAATGCAGCACAGGTTGGGATCTACCTGGGTGGATAGCAGCTCTGTGGAGGGGGACCCAGGGGTCTTCACAAACAGCAAGCTCAGTATGAGTGAACAGTGTGTTGCTGTGGCAAAAGAAGCAACAGGATGCTGGATGGCATCAAGAAAGGCATCACCAGCAGAGATAAAGAAGTTAATATCTTGCTCAGTGCTTGCCAGGCCACATCTGAAATACTGCATTCAGTTTTGGTCTCCACTATACAAAAAATACCTGAACAGGCTGGAGAGGGTCCATAAAAGGGCTACAAAGACAATCAAAGGACTAGGAAGCCTGCCATATGAGGAAAAGCCGAGAGAACAGGTTTTTTTCACCATTGAGAAAAGAAGGCTTAGGGGAGATCTTATCACCATGTTCCAGTATGTAAAGAGTGGCTACAAAGATGGAGAGTTCCTTTTCACAAGGAGTCACATGGAAAAGGCAATGGTAATAGTTACAAGTTACTCCTGGGGAGATATCAACAGAACACAAGAGGAAAATTTCCACAGTGGGAACAATCAGTCATTGGAATAATCACCCCAGGGAGGTGGTGGGTTCCCCAGCATCAGACACTTTTAAGATTCAGCTGGACAGAGTCCTGTGCCATCTTGTGTAGACACTGCTTTTGCCAAGAAAGGTTCGAACAGATGATCCTTGAGGTCCCTTCCAACCTAGTATTCTATGATTCAATGAAAGAAATTCTTAAAGGGAATAATCATGTAGAGAGCATGTTTTAAATGTCTGCTCATGCCTTTAGAAAAGCACATCCAATTATCAGACATAACTTTGTATGTAAACATATAAATTACAAACTTCATATATTTTTACAGAGAAAATATATATATGTTGCCTAAAAATTTATAGCTGATTCCTTTGTTAGCTTGTTTCTCTTTCTAGACTCTTTCCAGATCTGGGAAAAATCTGAATGCAAAATCAGATTAAAATATTTCATATAATCTGAAAACATGGGGTTTTTTCCACTCATATTTATGACCAGATAGGTACTGACTTCCCTCTTCTAGTCTGTTTAGAAGATAATGTTTATTAAAAACAAAATAAACCATTCAGAAAGCATAAAGTCTTGTGCTTGGGTTATTGCTTCTCCTTAATATGTTTAACTCGCTGTATATATTTAGATATTCCTTTTCAAACTTTCTTCAATTTTTTAACTTCCTGCCTGGCAACTGCTGGCTCCTGAAGTGCTGAGCTCAGCACTTCCTGGGAACCAATAAAAAGTCAAGGACTTGATGTCAGGCTCTCTTAGACTTATTTAATCACTATGAGTGGAAACGAAGACAGATTTTGATTAAGACCAGCTAAACCGATCAATAAAGTCCTTGAACTTGCATAAGTCACTACTGGCTACTTTCAATAACAGTGATAGCCTGTACTTCAGAAAAAATATCCTTACATTAGTATCTTTACATATGAGACATATATGTAGACAACCACTGAATATGTATGTATTCTTCTGTAAGAGGGAGGGTGTATTATAATTCTTAACATTGTGCTGCTGTTGCCATTGGCACTTAAAGCTCTAATTTCCTTTTCATTGAATCTCTGGGAAGGCTGAATTCTAAAATGTCACTCAGATAGCTATATATAAACATAAAAGGAGACTAAATGTATAGTGAACAGCATGACAACTTTGCAATGTGCAATTTCCACACATTCTGCTCTTGATATACTAGTCCAAGTTCAAAAAGGGGAGAAGGTCAGGGTGGAGGTACACTACTTCAAGATCCTCTAGATCCATTGGATATGAGACTTAAACAAACAAGAAATTACTTTCATTGATTAAATGTAGATTGAATTAGTAGGAAAAAATGACAGGCCCTGCTAAGGTTGTGTCCCCTAGTCATTGTTTAACTCAGCGTGACAGATTCAATCTGCTCAGCCCAAAGGAAGGCCAAAGATGTCACTCATGGACTCTGCACAATGCTAGGAACGTAGAAGAGCAAAATCGAAAAGTTGCACTTTATCAACTCACAGCCTGGAGCCACTGTTCTCATTCAGGTTGTGTTAGCAGAACAATGAGCTACAGCAGGCGCAAGGCTGCTCCACATAATAATTATAGGTATCCCACAGGCAAAGCTCTTGTTGCTTTTAAGACTTGACAGAATGTGTCTTGTAGGCATGACCTAGCAGATGGGGGACTTTTTTCTTTCATCTTTTCTAGAAAGCCACCTAGGAGAAACATATAAAGAATCCTGATAAGGGATATATTTTCTCCTAAAGGGGTAAGTTGATTACTATAAGCTGCTCTTCTTTTTCATTCACCCTAAAAATAATTGCTGGTTACCTTAGTGGAAAGAAGTCAAGTATAGCAACAGAAGCAAGGATAGACCTTTTGCTCTATCCTGCTAATTTGTGTCACCTACTGCACAGCCTTATGTATTGATGGTAGAAAAAATGAAGCAGAAAATTAAGTCTGAAAGGCGTTTTTGTCCTGCTGTCACTTTGTACAACATTTAGTTCAGTTGACATGACACTGTGCCTTTTGTTACATAAAACTGTCACATTGTCCCCTTCTGGTTAGCCACAGTTGCTGGCCAAATCAATAATGTCTGTCAAAACTGTCAAATAATGAAGACCATCTAAAAAATCTCTTATAACAGTTAATATTTTTAATGACCATTAAAGAATACAACAAAATTATCTCACCACCAATATGAGCAAAGAAATGAGATAAAACTTAACTATTAGCCCAGACAAACTGAACAAGGATGTTCACAGATATGTTGTCATTTCTGGACATTTTAATTATTTCATAATTATTTTTGATATTTTGGCATGCTACTGATCTTTGAAGACAGTTTATGACTGCTGAGGGACACCTAAAACATGTCAACATTAGCATATATATTTAGTGTGTTTTGTTAGAGTTGGTAAGTACTGCTGCTTTGTTTTGCTTCAGTTTTTCCAGACAAAACATAAAACACAGGCAACCTTAAAGAATACAGGAGGAAGCCAATGGAAGAATAAGGAAACCGATTGTGTTTTCCACTTCCCCACTCTTACTTGGACAGTGGTGTGATACAGAATCTTAAGGCAAAGGGTACTGAGATTTAAAAAGATAATGTCTTATAATTTTCTTTTTATCTTCCATTATTTCAGAGGGAAATTCAATTGATACTTTTTTGTTTATAGTTTCCTTCTAAAAGTTCTGGTAAACATGTAATTTATCCAGAATGTGGAAGCAAGGCATAATTTGTTTGAAAGATGCCTCAGTGCTGGCCTATGAGACTGTGCTTCCTGACTGGATCCTGCAGGAAGACACACAGCCAAATTTGCCTACTGTTCTCTCAAAAAGTCAGAACAATAAATATCAGTGCTATCCATGTATCTTTGCAAATATTGTCCTTTTGTTCAGCAGATATTTTTAAGAGAGCCCTTTGGACTTCAGTTTTACAAAACTGTGGGTTCTGCAGTTATTTCAGATTATTTCTGGAAGGCCCAGCAGGAAATGCTGGACTGGAGTAAATGTTCTTGATTATGTCTGGTTTTTCAGGGAGGAAAGGAAAGCATGGACGTGCAAGTTTTACATATTTTTTTTACCTGGACAAAGACAACTCTTCTTCTGAATGTTATGCCTTCCATGGCCTTACAAACATGATTTCAGCCCCATCCTACCAACAAATCAGTTTTAGCTTGTCAGGGAAACCCATACATGTACAAGTTCCAAGGGAAAGGAAAATTTAGGAAAAAACAGCAGCCACCAGGTCCAAGAATCAATAATTCTTTTAATCAAATGGAAACTTATTTATAGGTTGTTATATGTCTACAGGTGCTAAGAGTAAGGGAATTCCATTTTGCTCTTTTCCAGCTCCGAAAACTTCACTCTGTAGATTTTGATTGTCATATGTTCCTCCTGCTTGAAAAGAAAATACTGAAATACTACCAGCCTGAAGACCATAAAAGACTTAAAGAATTTGAATTTTTGGTAGAAAAAATTACATTGGAGGCCTTCTTTCTTTTTGTGACAATTAATTATACCTAAGTATATATACATGAGAAAAATACACTGTAATAACAGATATACTTAGAGTTGGCTTATAAGAAAGATGGAAACAGACTTTTAAGCAGGGCTTATAGCAATAGGACAAGGAGGAATGATTTTAAAATAAGAGAGTAGATTTAGATTAGATATTAGGAAGAAATTCCTCACTGTGAGAGTGGTGAGGCACTGGCACAGGCTGCCCAGAGCAGCTGTGGATGCCCCATCCCTGGCAGTGTTCAAGGCCAGGCTGGATGGGGCTTTGAGCAACCTGGTCTAGTGGAAGGTGTCCCTGCCACACTAGATGATCTCTTAGGTCCCTTCCAACCAAAAAAATTCTGTAATCCTATGATGTTTAGATTGAATATCCTGGAGAATCTAGACATATCCAACTGATTTGAACAGACATTCCTGTTTACTCTCCTACTCCCAAGAAAACAGAATTTTAAATAATAAGAACATGGGATTGATATGCTTACAATTTTCTATATATTTTAAAAATATAACCATTGAACACAGAATTTTAAAATAAATACAGGATTTTCTACCTAGGAACATATACTTCCAAATGTTCTATATATATTTCCAAAGGTTTTATTTTGAGCTCAAGTTTGGGTTTTTTTCTGATCCCAGACACCTGTATAATCTCTAATAACCTGGTCTAGTGTTTAACAGTCTCATGGAGGAATGTTTAAGGAGTATTTCCATTGTTGCTCTTTATTCTTCCAGCTTGTTGGGGCTCTAAGCAGCAATTTGGCCATCCTGGGTACAAAAAGCTCCACTGAGACTGGTGCTATTGACAAACTTGCTGAGGGCAATTTCACTTCCATCGTCCCAGCTGAGGATAAAGATGTTAAAAAGTATTTTCCCACTCAGCCCCTAAGTATTACAACATGTAGGCATTTTCCAGGTAATATCTGAACTGCTTGCCCCACCCCTTGCTGCCTGACAGCCACATTGCACTCCACTATCCAATGTATATATCTCCTCTGATTAATGAGATACAATGCAAGATTGTGTTAAAAGCCCCACTACAGACAAGAGTCAACTTCTGCCCTAGTCTGCAAAGCCTATTATTTCATCACTAAAAGGCAACCAGTTTCATTAAACATAGTTTGCTGGCTGTTCTCAGACACCTTCACTTTCACTTGATTTTTAATGAAATTTCAAGTCATTACACAGGAAAAGTATTTTGCTGTGAGGGTGGTCAGACACTGTAACGGGCTCTCAGAGCTGGGGTGGAAATTACATCTTTGGCAATATTCAGAACTCAGCTAGAAGTGTCCATGGGCATACCTGGTTCAATTGGCCCTGTTCTGTGGTCTCCTAGATCCTCTTCCCTTCATTTTTGAAGAACTGCTTCTATGGTCTTGTATAGGTCCACCTTATTTATATACACCCAGTTTGACCCTCCACTCCTGTGGCAAGTATTTCCCCAAGATTCTCTGCTAGGCATGAAGACTGGGAGGCTTGGGAGCCAGTCTTGCTGAGGCACCTTAGTACCTCAGCTTTCTTCATCTTCTCCTCATGACCAGTCTGCAGCAGGTGTCCACCACAATGTCCCTTGGCTCTGACCCCAACCCATAGGATTGCCCATTCTGTAGCAGAGTTCCAGGTATTTAAACTCTAGTTTAACTCCACCCACCTTCCATGCCTGCCTCCCCCAGCCTTTAGCTCACATCGACCCCTGCAGTGCTCCTCAGACAAGCTACCCCTGAGGTTTGCAGACCTACCATATGAGTATTGTGCTGCAGTTGTGCTACCACACCTGATTCATGAGTAACAAAGGCAAGGGTAGATGCTAGTCAAGAAATCATTCCTTATTCTGGTGACAAATCCATCCTAACAAATAACATCTGTAACAGAATTTTTTAAAATTATTATTTTGGACAAGAAGTATCTAAAAAGATGGCATTTTAACCCTTGGAAGTGGTTATATTCTTATAAAAAAAACAAAATTAATTAACTTGATAAATAGCTATGTATATAAAAATTGCCTTTATAGTTTATTTTATAATACTTATCTGCAAGAATTTCCTTTTTGCCATTTCTAAATTACACTTTCAGTCAGATACATAACATAAACCAAAAACAGGAATGGGAACCTGTTGTAGACTTTCATGTAAGCAAAATCCATTCATATATATTGACTGTTTACAAAAGGATGAATCACAAATAAACTGATTAAGAATATTGTTCCTAGTAATTATTTCCTGTACAGTTGTAGTTTTGTAAACAGGCTGTTTCATTCAAATGAAAAAAAAAAAAAAAGAAAAAACAAAAAAAGGCAAACTAAAACTAAACTTTTGTGATTAGCAAGATGTAGAGTTCAGTGCCTTGAATGGTGATCTTTTATGACAGTAATTAAATGCAACGAAGAAGGTTACCATCTGACCCCTAGATAGACAAACAACATGCTGCTTTTATACCTAGTTCTTTCTGTACCATTAAATCCAGAACTCTAAGAAATCCTCTCAGTACATTTCAGTGCTGTGCATGTGGGGAGTTTTTATTGGGTACATTCAACATTTAGAAACATGCAAATGCTTCTGGTTTATACAAGCAAAAGTAGAATAATAGCTTAATTTTTAAGTATTTCTTTAGTTTTGAGTGGGTTTACCCCTTCACGTAGATGAAATTCCAGTATTAATAATTTCCCTGGTTTAATTCATGAGATTCCTCAATATAGGGTAAATTAATTGGAGTAAGTCTCAGTCTGACATGTAATTTATGCTTGTAAACTCATAAAACAGAATAAAGTGTTGAAGTCCTTGTATTCTGTGTGTTCTGTTTAAGTTCTTTCATATACTGTAGTAAATTGCCTGTATATTTCACAAAATTAATTAATTGGACTTTCATTAAATTACAGGTTTTGTTAATACATTTTCGAGGTTTAAGGCAGCATAAAGTCAGAGATTTGATACCTGTGAACTAATTTCTACTGTCCCCTGTGCAACAGGACAAATAGGTCTTATGAGAAGAAAGCCACAAGTGACAAGATTTTTTCTCACTTGATTTGATCTAGGATTTAATTGTAGTGTTATGGCATATTTGCAAACACATTCCAAGTAATGTAGCTGCAAAAAGCAATAATATATTTTAGCATGGGCTACTGATACAACTGAAGTATGTTCAGAGAAGTGGAGATTGTTCTCTTATGGATGAGACAATCTGTAACAATCTGTAACTTTCTCTGTTAGCAGCTTGAAATACTCATCAGGGAAATTACTCAAATTTTTGCCTCCATTTTTTTAATTTTACCCTGTAAAAAAGCCTGCATATGTTTCCACATCAATTTTCTACAGTGTTTGAAAAAACTTCTGTATTCTTATAGAAATGTATTCTATATGTATTTTGTATTCTATACAAAATGGATCATTTTGTATAGACTGACCTTTATGAAAATAGGCAAAAATTTTGGCCTACAAATTTCCCAGTGTTCATATATACTTTTTGGAGGTCCATTCTCTACAGTTCTTATGTCCACATCTCTGATATTCTTCCCTGTCGCTACTTTTCTTTCAGTGCCGCTTCAATATTGAGGACTAAAACCATTTCAAGGAAAACTTAATTTTAAGAAAGACTTTGGAAGGATTCTCTGCAGAATTAGTGTGTGGTGGAATTAGGTAAATTATTTTGCTTCATTTTTTTTTAAAGGTCTTTCTGAGGTTTTTTTCTTTAGTTACTCCAGGAGAAAAAGCCATTTTCTTAGTTTATAGACTTGGGATCATTTTCTATCTCTTTATTTTTTTTTATTTTTTTTAATGACTACAGGATGAGCAAATTGAGTTCCCTTTCACCCTCTGAAAGTGTGACTGGAATGACTTTTTGTTTATAAAAGTGGAATTTCAGCCAAGAAGAAATAAGTAAGTCTTCAATTCTGATTAGTATACCTGTGATAAGTCCTCTTGTGGTGAAAACTGTCTGAACTGAGGTCCTCATTCAGTCCTATTTATTGATGATCACATTAAAATTTTCAATAATATAGGGTAATTTTACTCTTTGACCACTTACGTTGCCATTAAAAGACAATATCAGTCACCAAGGAAACTTCAACATTGAAAACACACATTTACGTTGGTTAGATACTTTCTTATGACCCTTACAAATATATCTAAATAGCATATGTGGCAAAAATATCTGTGACTTTTGCACAAGGTACTAATGAATAGTTAGATTGTCTCTAGGACTGACACAGCTGTGCTCAGGAGTGGGAAAGAATGATGTTTCCCATTCACCCGTCCCTTAAGAGCATTGTGGCTCTGGACACCAGTGAAGAATTAACCAAACACTTAATAAACAATATTCTTCCCCCACCAGCAGATGGATGGGGAATATATGAATGGCTCTACATAACAAGCAGGACTCTCCAGGTGAAATTCAAGGGGTAACCTACAACCTCCAAAAGGGTTTAAACAATCTTCTCTTTCCTGCATATCTGCCAGATTTAAAGAGGCAGAAAAAAAAAAGGAAAAAAAAATTATGTTTCCATTTTGAATTATGATAGCCTTTATCCCTTCTCTGTCCTCAGAAAACATCATAATTGGACATGAGAATATTATTAATGATTTTTTTATTCACTAGATGAACTATAGCCTCCTAGATTCACATTTAGCTCCCCAATAGATGATTTAGGGATTATTATAGTTTAAAACTATTATTTTTAATACCTGAAATCTGTATGGGTAATTAGTAATAAAAACCACTAAAGACTGTTCCTAAATTCTACAACAAGGCTTAATATCCTTAAACAAACTAGTGTACAAGTGTTTAATCCATTGTTTGAATACTCCGTACAGTTATTAATATGTTAAATCTTACCGACATTTAACTTCCAGTAAATGACCAATACAATGCAAACATTTCAAGTAAGAACCTGTTTAGTAGCAATAGAGGACTGAAATTTCCTGAATTTGAACATTCTTTGAGAGTTTAGTTTTTCATAAAAAGGGTCGCAATTTTTTCACACACACACACACACAAAAGTAATTCTTTAGCAGATTTTATTGAATGACCTTTAAATTGCAAAGGAAGAGTTCTAGACTTCTGCACATGATTATATGTCTTGTTTCCCACGTTCTAACATCAGAAAGTCACTTTCAGAGATTTCTGTCCTGTTTGTTACCATTCAAGTATCATTCAAGTAAAGTGTCCATCTTAATATTTTTAATACTGTTTTGCTCTATGTCATCTTGATACTACTGTTCATTACAATGGATACTAAAAAATGGTAAATCTTTATCCCCATGCAGATTAGTAGCTAGTCGTGCCTCAAAAAGCTTAGAAAAGCAGGAACAAGTTAACCAAAAGAAAATTAATATATGAGCAGAATCAAGTGTGAAGAATGTGGCAAGTGTCATAGAAATAAACTCACCTTTGGAAAAAGCAAACAGTTTTGTATAATAGAAATAAACTAAATGACATAAAATGGATATCAGGGAAAACCACCACTGAAGGAAAATCTTGTAGGTATCTAGGGTATAACAAGCACAAACATACAGGGAGGCTGGCATGCCAGGTATATTCACCTTTTCCTTCATTAAAAATTGTGTTGTTCTTGGTGCTTCTGAGTATTTTACATTGGTGGCAGAGATGAAAAGAAGTTGTGGGGTTTTTTTAACGTTCGATCTGTTCTTCAGCTGCAGTAATCTCCCTGACCTCTGTGGTGCCAGAGCTCTGGAGCTGTCAAGTTCATTCTGAGTGAGGAGGCAATTCAAAACATCAAGTCACAGCCTGTGTCAAATGTTGAGCACCAGCAAAAAGCTATTTATGAATCAGTTCAAGCCCAATAATTATGCAGACAATATCTGGCATACAATTATGAATACCAAACATACCCAAGAAAATTGCAATTAATTCCCAGATTTGCACAATTTACAAACAGAACAAAAAGCAAAACTTCTCAGACAGTTTTTACATTTTGAACTATACAATGTTTCAATTCACAATCTATACTAATACAGCCTACCTAAAACAAAATTAGTTGACCCTCAAACACACCTTTCTAGTATCTTTTTTTTCTTCATTGGAAGCATTGTTTATCTATAACATGGCAACAATTTGTTTCAGAGCTTTCTGTTATGTAGTAATTTAAGTCGGGAATTGAGGAGGGAAAGATCATTATTCCATGGGTTTGGGTAGAGAAATCTACTACTTTTGTCAATAAGGTGAATTATTCAATTAAGATAACATCTGGAAGCACAGTGAGGATTTTTTGTTTGCTTTTTTCCTTAATGGACAAGCTGGTTTTCCATTATAGTCTTTTCACAAATGGCCTTAGATATTCAACATGTAATCCTATTGGGATAATGATTTATCAGCATACTCTGCCTCTACAAAAAGGACATGAAACAAGACATTGTTTCAGACACAGTTGCAAATTTGTGCCCAACACAGCATGACATACTGTTCAAAGGAATATTACCTTTTAAAACAAACATTTTTTCAATAGTATTTTCTTGTTATTAACAAAACATACCTCCTTTTCCAAAATTAGAATGACAGTTGTCTTTCTCTTTATTCTGTCATTAGTAAAAAGGTGAGTCAAAGTATTTTAATCATTTGCTATTGCTTAGGTACTCAGGGGAAGCTATAGACTTTGTTGTAGATTTAGCTCTGAAATATTGTTTGCATGACTACATAGTTTTTGAATTTGGTCCTCTTAAAATTTTATTTGGATTTTAGAGAGGAAATATTTTCCCAAAAGATGTCCTGTATTTAAAAAAGAGGTATTTTCAGAGTCATAGGTGTAATGACCTTTTCAAAACTATTTGGGGGCTAGATTTAATGTAGTTTTAGCTGCCTAACCTGGGAACCAAACATGAGGACCAAAACTGCACAACACAGAACTCCTGTCTGTATGTTTCATAGCCCCAGGGGCCACAGAACACACACAGTATCTTTATTTTGATTGGAAGGTCCCCACATCTCAGCAGGCTGGCACCTATCTCCAGGTTATGACACACAGTGAATGGAACTTAGGCATTTCTCTCTCTTTCTCCAGTGAACACTAAACAGTTTCAGAGTATGCCTACTAGGCATTCATTTCCAAGGCAGCTGCTGCTCAGAGAGTGTCTGGGCACCAGTTAACTTGTGGGAGGTGGTGACTGATTTTGCATCATTTTTTTTTCCCTCTCCCTTTTCCCTTCACTTATAAAACTGCGCTTTTCACTTTCGCCCTTCCTATTGTGTCCCCTGTCTCATCGTGAAGGGGCAGTGAGTGAGTGAATGGCTGTGTGGGTGTTTAGCTGCTGGCTGGGCTCAGCCCCCAGCACTGCCCTAGCACAACAGCTGGCCCCAAAAAGCAAGCCCATACAGCTGCCTGGCATGCACCGCTGTGTATTTTAGATCAAGGGACCTCAAGGCTTGTGGCTCAGACCTCAGCCAGAGCAAACTGAAACCCATGATATTACCACATTTTGTCTTGCAGAGGTTAGAGAGAACAGTAAATTCGCTTAAATGGTTACCTATAATAAAGTTACATGTAACTTTAAGTGGTACAAACATGGAGTCCTTCCTGTTACAGTCAGATAAGATGGCTACTTAACCTGCTTCATTGTCTGGTCAAGACATCTTCATTGATGCAATTTTGACGTTTTGTTCACTGATGTCAAATGATTTTGTGCAGGGGCTAATGGGAACCAGCCATATCTATATTTTCCACCTTATTCAGAAGTTAAGTCTTGCATTAACTCTCATAACGCCCACCTAAATGTTTGGAATTTGGCTTGCTTAGTTGTTTATTATACAATAATTGCCTTTTCCCCTTATGTTTGTAACTTCTGTACACTTCCTGTACTTTGTTAGAAAAAAAGTCTTCCAATTCTAGTTCTGTCCTACTCATTGGTATGTTGGAGATTGGATAGCCTCTGTAGAAATACTTCACTCCATGAGATTAGCAAGCCTCCAGACTCTGAGGTTCTGAATTGCTCTACTGATTCATCCGCAGCCTATGGTGCTTTAGCAACTGAAAATTCCTAAACTACAATTTTTATGCCTATTTACTCCATTTGATGGCAATGTAAAAAAAGAAAATATAACCTATATAGAGGAGTAATTATAAAGGGCAGAATACATTATGAACAGAATAATCTTTTTCAGCTTTTCCACCAAAAGCAGAAACACATTGAACCTCTTAGTTACGTTCTTTCTTGTTATTAATACAGATTTTGTAATTTGTATCTCTAAAGCAGTGAACAGATGACACTTGAATCTAGTTTAAGCTTGTTTAAACTGCCAATCAGAAGGGTCCATTTCCTTCAGTTATGATAAACAGTAATGAAGAAAGAAGGTACCTTTCTAATTTACTGTAACATATAGACATCCTAATACTTTTATCCTCTTTCTGTTCAGAGATTTTTCCAAGGCACATTTCTCTCAAGTTTTATACAGCACCAAAAGAGCAATGAATGAACTTAGTTATTTGTCTCATCAACTGTTTATAGTGTGATTCAATAATAACTCTCTTTTTTCTGAAACGAAGACTTTTTGTTTCTTCACTTACCTTTCCAGTTTAAGCTGTACAAAAACTCTGGGAGATAAGTGGGTGTGTGAGTAAGCAGTCCCCCATTGCCTAGTGGTTATGGTGTTCACATAAACATGGAGGTCTTGTGGGACAAACTTCTGCTCCCGCTACCATTTATGGGTTTTGTGGGTGGTTGTTTTTCTTCAGTAGCTATGTCACTTAAAACACTCAAGAGAGCCTGAGGGCAGGGATCAGAGACAAGGTCTTCTTCTTCCCATACCAAAACCCTCCAGTCTAAAAACTAACACTCACTAGCCTACTTTCTGGCCTGCTAAATCCTGAAGGTTTGTATGCAGGGCTACAAATACAAAAAGACAGGTGGGGAGGAACCTTCCAACTACAACTATTATTTGCTGCTTGAGTTACTGTCTTAGCAAACAAGATTTAGGTAAACCCTGTTCAGATATGGTCTCCTATATGCCAAATGGATGCTTCAACCGCTGGGCATATATCCTGCCACTTAAAAGGAGTCTTTATACCATAGTGCTCTAAAAGTAATCTGTGGTTGTACCTGCCTGTTGTAGAGACCCCAGGGCAAGGCACATTTGCAGAACACTGACAGGTGGAGTCCTTCAGGCACTTACTGTGGAAAAGTGCCTACAGTTTTACTCCAGATAAGTTTTAGGTCACAGGAAAGCTGCTGAGCTGCTCAGTCCTATTGAAAGTGAAGTGCTGGAGGAAGGATTAGAACTTTAAATCTTGGACATCAATTGAATTTCGGCTTGCAGAATCAAGTAATGGCTGAGTGGAGGAATTTGAATTCATGCAAAGTCCTTTCTTACATCTCACTGTTGCTGTGCATGAAACACATGATTGAATCATCAAGGAATACATCCTTAATTTGAAACGTTTTTTTGGCTGACTTCTCAGCTGTAAAACAGCCAACAACTTAAAGACCTAGATTTTTTTACAAAGTTTTAAAGGCACATGAAACTCACTGTTTTTGAGTATCCTTTGATAATCCCAACCTTTTCTAATAGTATTTGACTTTGAAAAGTGATGAAATTGAGTCTGCAAAAGAGCAAATTTTAATTGGGCATGTTCCTTGCAAGCATATTTTTCTGGTGTGTGTTCATAAGTTCAGTATTTTTGTGTGCCTTGACTGGCCTTCTACAACCTTCTTATTTGCTAATGAACCTCTCTTTATATTATTTCCCACCCCAACATTTGGTTTTATCCACTTTCAAAAATTGTATCAGCAAGCTTGTGTATGCTGTTTGACTCTTTCCTACTGCACTACCTCCACTGTGCTACTCTTTTAATTTTACACATTAAAATTAAAGGCTATTTTGAGTTACAGCTTTAGTGATTAATAATGAAAAACCTACAGAGCTAATTTTTAGGCTTGTGTATTTGTTGTGTGCATTATTCCTTTTTAGAATGGATATAGTAAGATGCACCTTATCTGCACTGTTGCATCCAAGCAGTGATGGATTTTTCTGCTTCCTCCTATGGAATTGAGCTATTATGGGCATCCTGATCTTAAAAGGAGCTCAATAACCAGAGCTCCCAAGGGAACCAGCATGAAATACTCAACATTTCTCAGAACCAGCCCCTTCATATCTGCAAGGATTTAATGGCACTATAAGAATTAACTCCAGTTTTCATATATTTTCTTTATTTCCTTAACTACAAAAATTTTGCTTATCTGCAATCCTTAAGGCTGTTTCAGCATGAAATAACTCACCAGCCTGAAATACTTTGGATGTTTTAGGTTATTTGTTTTGTTTGTTCAAATGCTCTATCCTGATAATTTGGATTTTTGCTGGTTCATCATTATTCACAGAATCTTGTACACAGTGATGTCTTCAATTAAATTGCACATTTCTTATACAGCTTTAACTATGTTGATCTTAATGTTATTCTAGTTCGGCTCACTTTACTAGAACCTTAACATTACTTTAATAAAGGACCAGAGTTTATAAAATACACACACAAGGAAGAAAAATTACTAACTGATTTAACAAATTAACTGTATATTCCTTGTATTCAGTGCCATACTACTCTAAAATATTAGAAAAGCATAAATCTTTGAAAAACCTTGTTATATTGGATCACTTCTACCCACTCTGTTTATAAAACAGACATGCATTTTAGGAAATCAGGTGTTTGCCACACAGTCTAGGCATTTGTTTGTGTTCATTTTACTTATATTTATATGCTCATGTGTTTGTGTGTGCATGTGTACAAATTTAGATACATATACACACACACCTGTAGTACAAGGGATGCAAGCACAGTCTACTGGATATTGCTAATCTGATATAGTAATGAACACACATACTCTTAGATACTGCACAGCTGCCAAATAATATTTGTCATGTTCCAGATGCTTGAAACGACAGTCTTTGTGTATAATATGTCTCCAGTACAATTTAGACCACCATACGCTCATTTGCCATCAAGTAGGCCTATTTAAAGTATAATTGAGTGCCCTGGCAATTATTGTGAATAGCAGCTGTCTGCTGGTAAAAAAAAAAAAAAAAAAAAAAAGAAGACGAAAAAAAGCATATATATATATATATATATATATAATGACAGATAAAGGATCAAAAACAAGCAATAGAAAAAGAGCATAAAGAAAATATCTATATAAGGTATTTTAGACCAGATTTTGTAGTGGAAAGCCACAAGGCCTATTAGCCATTTCCAATTAGGGACCATCAAAAAATGAAAGAAAGTACTCATCTATTTATGGAAAGCAGCTGGGTCTACCCTAAAAATAAAACTGGCAAAAGTTTATTTGTTCTAAAATTGTTATAGCTTACAGCATTTCATTTATTTTCATTAACTGTGTTAGGTTTTGTTGAAACCTTTGTGGTATCATGTACATTTTGTATCAGACAAAAACACCTTGCTTTGTTTTTCTCCTAAATAGCTACATAATTAGATGGATTATTTCATGTGTCTGTGCGTGTGTTTGCTGAAGAGAACAAGCCAGATAAATTAGCACTTAGCAGAACACACAATAGCACATAATATGCCCTTGTGTTTCATATAAAGCTTTATTTGTCAGTCACGGCTGGTTGGCAAAACTGACTTTGCTTTTGAAAATGACAGGTGGTACTCTGGTGCTTTCTGTATGAAAAAGAGAAACAACCTTCACCAAGACAGCATCTGTCAATAGCTCCTGTGATTTAGTATTCAGCCCTGGGCTTGTGTTTCCTCTAAAGTTTTGTTTCATTTGCATCTCTTAGGTCTGACATCACCAAGCCAGTTTAATAGTTGAGATTCTATGCTACAAGTTACATTCAGTCCCTAAAAGACCTTCCTCTTTCCTCGAGGCCTGATTATAAGACAGGTGAAGTTCAGTATATTTCAATAAGCTCTGCATTCCATGTCAGGAATCAATAGCCCTCCTCCTTTCTTTAGGGGTTATTAAATTGCAGCTGTAACATTAGCCTTCTTTATCTAATTGATTGTCTTTTCACAGGGCTAAGAAAATCAATAGCAGTCAATGGGACTGCCCTGTTTTTCCTTAATAGATGTTTTCTCCTAATTGGCTGCCTGGGTGGCTTCAGTGAGCTCAGTATGTTTTCAGAAGTCCACAATATGTTGCAGCTCTTGTAAACTATTTTACCATGTGCAACAGTTATTGATTTTATAATGAAATCTAGAAAATTCAATAGCAATCAGGAATATAGATCAGGATTCCTAGGTACGTTAAGGCAAAGGGCAAACTGAGTTTGCTACCACTTCAAGCTGTGATCCAATTAAATATGTCCTTAAAGTATTATGTTAGCTACAGACTTTCTACAAAGACAGTTGATCAACTCTTCTAAATTCCATATGAAGGAAAAAGCATCAAAATGTTTCAAAGTTTTTGAGAATGACATCCAAATTACAGTTGAGTTTAAACAGCATAAGAAAGTAAGATGTGACATTATCAAAACTCTGCTGGTCATTCAGTTTTTTCCACCCTGACCTATTGAAATATTCATTCAAATAAGATACCTACTGGAAAATCAAGTTAGAGAGAAAAGGGTTGAGGTAGGTGGGGAGAAACTGTGCCACTAAAATGATACCTTTCGCCTTTGTTGAAAAGGTCAGTGTGACAAATGCCTTATTTTCAGAGTCCACTCAACATTAGAAGCTCACTTCTGCCTACAGAGTAGCTTTGTAGGTGGCTAAATCTCATAAGCACTTATTTAATGTCATTTTAATATTGCTGGCCCAATTCTGTTTTATACCTTGGTGGGATATCTTTAACTTGAATGAGTGTCAGGCAGAACAGCAACATCAGCAGCATATCAATCACAGTCTGCAGAGACCAGCAGTCAGTAATGTAAATAGTAGATACTAAGATGCAGCCTACATTATATAGATTTGTTACTGACTTAAGGCTTGCTCTGCATTTGGGCACTGTATGTGCATTAAAGCTTTCCCTCAGTTGTATATCATGACAGTGACAGCAGCTCAAGTTTCTTTGACCGTGACAAGACCTCAAAATTTCTCCAGTGAGGGGAAACTGATAGAAATTCTTCACTATTATCAGCCTCTGCAAATTAAAAAAAAAAAAAAAGACATCGCCAAAACAAAACAAAACACAAAAAAAAAAAAAAGAGAAAAAAACCAACCAAACAAAACCCCAAAAGCAAAAACAAATAAAAAAAACCAGGTATGATAAAGTCATTTAAAGGTAAGGAAATTTCATGTATCTTCATTTCCTAATCAGAAAAGGGAACAAAAAGAGAAGAAATGAGGAATACATGTCATTTAATTAAGAAATGCAATAGGTACTCTCTGATTTTCTTCTTTTGTGTCTTTGTTGTTGTCATTGGTTTTGTTCTAGTGAACAAGGCAAACCTTTGGCTTGCCTTGCATCTTCAGTAGAGGACTCTTCAGTGGACTGGAACATCACAACATGGCAAGTTTCTTTTTAAAATAAGAATGGGATTATTGTTTGCATGTACACATGATGAGATTTGTATGTGTAAGAGAACTGCTTATATAAAAAGGTATAGTAATGAAAGAAGTTTATCATTATCTGTACAGAAAAGAGCGATCAACTATAGTGACATTAAAGGGAACTAACTTCAACAAATATCAGAACTATAAACATAAATTGCCAGCCTACTCTAAAATCACAGGGAAGGTTTTCTTATTAGCATGTATTTGTCACACACATCATGAAAATCTGTAATTAGAAGTAGAGTTCACCATAAATTTTTGTGGTTTGTATAAATTTATTAACATTCTTAAAACCAATGAGAATTTGTGTATATTCTGTAATTTGTATTCAGCCATAATGCAGAACCATACACAGTTTAACACATTCCATAATTGTTAAGAAATCTCAAACCAAATGTGTATCCATATTAAATCTGATAATTGCATGGCCTGTATCATAAAAGGAACTTGAGAAAAATCAGGAATCTGCAAAAGACAATGCTGTGCTTTCACCAGAAGACAAATGTTTGCAAACATGCAATAAACTATATTTGATTTTACCCCAGATTTCTTCTATTCCACATACAGATTAATTAAATCTGTCTATATAAAATAACTTTCTTATGTCTGCCACTGTCTTCTTTGTGCTGGTAGTTCCTTATTACAAAGCCAGTACACAAACTATGTATCTCTTGCAGTCATTGGGAAGCAGTGTCAGAATCTCATGTGACCTATGCCAGGGGCCATCCTATTTTTTGGGTGTGCACCAAACATGTCCATTTGCCCAGAGAGTGAGAAAAGGTTTGTTCCTTTGCATTCCTGTTATATTTGGATCATGTCTAAAGAAGAAATTCGGCAGCTGATCTGGTGACGTATCGGATAAATGTTAAGTCTTTTCAACATCTTGCCATAACAAGCCCGGATGTCCTGGCCAGTGGCAGACCGAAGCACACGCTTGCCTAATTGCTTTGTGGCAATACAGCTTGAAAGAAGACCACTCGTCTAGCAGAAGGACATCATAATTCCTGGCATAACTTTCTTTTTTATTCCCAGTGTAAATTTAATTCTAAAACCAGTATGGGGTTTTGTGGCCTTTGCTGGAACATGGAAATCTAAGAATGGCAAGAAAATATTGGCATAAGCTATTTTTTTCTTTTTAAAACCCAGTCCAGTTTGGGATGGGGGTGGGGGGTGGGGGGGGGTGGGGTGAAGTTTGCTATCCATTGCAAACTGAATTATGCCTGTAGTTAATGAGGTCAAAACAATAACAACAAACATAATCATATTTGTTCTCTGTCCAGCTCATGACCTAACTGACTGAATGTGGGCCAGGATTAATCACGATTACTCCTAGTCCTAAACAGCACTTTCAGTCAGTCTGAAATACACAGGAAAATGGATCTTGCTTTGTTCACTTCCTGCTGTATTTAATCATGGATTAACTTGTTTTCAATCTCATTGGAGACTTGAAGGATCACAGGTTCAAGAGAGGTCTGTTTCACTTGGTTGAATTCACATCTTGGATTGCTATAATATTTGAATGTTTCAGATTTTATAGCCTCATCTTGTTTATTTAAGGCATCTTATCACTACACAAATTCTTGGAATCAGTATCTGAAGAGATATTTTAATTAAATACACATTTCCCATGATTTAAGCCATTGCATTTAGATTTTCCCAAAATCTGAAATTCCTGAATTCCTAGTAAGACAGATAGGAAATATAGAAGTGGAAAGGAGAAATATAGAAGGAAAAGGAAAAACAGCAACAAGCTGTTTTTTATTCTACCAGTAGAGGGACACAACCAAACAGTTAAGCAGGTACCCAAAAAAATGTTTCATTTCTATACTATCAGAAATATATTTGACCAAATTTTGCCAAGAATAAAACAAAAATAAATCTCTCTTACAGTTAGGTTAAATAGGAAGGGTAGAGGCCAAATACATTTCATTACCTAAAATTTTCAGGAATTTTATCTGCAATCTTACAGTTAGGGTATCATTTTCCCTTCAGTAAGACCCACTTGAAGTAAGACCTTCAGCAGAAGTGTCCATTCACTAGCAGTAGTGTTATGAGAAGAACAGCTCTGCTGCTGGCATTCCTGGTTTCTTAATATATTTCTGTTATTATGACATAACAATAAGGAATTTAAATAGTGAAACATGAAGATGTGAGATAGCTATGTGAAAGAATATCAATTTGCGTGCGGAAATGGGGTTCCCTAGAACATTAGGTATCCATTCAGTATTTTAGCACTTTGACTGTACTTGACTTGGAACTTATTCTGGCTGCAAAATGGGTAAACATATAATAGCTTACAAGATGAGTCCTAAATTTAGCATGATAACAATAATAGTCTTTACAACAATCTAACCTGAACAGATAAAATACCTTTTTATTGCACCTTAATGAAAGAGAAGCTTTGGTTTAAGGAAAAAGTATGTCGTGTAGGATCTTGCAATATTGCAGGTGGCAACGCTAATTGTTTTTCCCCACTTGACTTGTACCTTTCTGGATGCTCTCCTGATAGAAATGGCTATTTCATCAAGGTGCCAGGTAAATAATTCTTGACAGTGTGCCTTCAAATGCCAAAATAAACTGTATTTTATTTTTTTTTTAGAATTCTTAAAAGTGCTAATGGAATCAGAACAAGATACAACTGAAAAGATCTTCTTTTTACTTTTCCCTAAAATTACATTAAATAACAAGTGTGAGAAAGCTGTAAATTACTAATAAAGTGAAAATGTAATATCATGAAATATTTAAATTAATCTTTAAATACCTTTTGTATACTTATTCTAGCCATTTGGTTAAAAAATAATTGTTAGCCAGTTACTATTTCTGGCATGATCTTCTTTTTTTTCCATATAAGATTAATTAATAATTGTTACATATTCTACTCCAGTAGTTTTAAAATTATAGTTTTCAGATAATACTTTGTGTCCTAATGTTCTCAATTTATGTCTTAGAGACATCTCTGCTAAATAACAGACTTTCTCACTCAAATCTGCAATTCATATGATATGTCAGGGTGAGTATCTGTTTTCAATCACAATCATTGATCTATCTGATTCTATTGCTTCTGAGTATATTTATCTATCAGGCACATTTTTCTAAAATGAAGATAAGAATGCAAATATCGCATAATTTAAACCAGAGACCTTGTTATATTCAACGACATTTTTCATTTAAATTGCATGGTATATTTAAGTCATGGCAGAACATGATTCATTTAGTCTTAGTCACTGTATTTCTAGAGTGCACTATAGAATAAAATTATAATCAAGTTGCCGGTTTAGTAGGAAAGGATTGTTCCAACTAGCTATTTTCATCCAGAGGGAATACTGGTTTAAGTATCTGCCAATTTGCTATACTACTACTACAATATCACGGTGGTCCTGAAGGAGGCCCACACCATGTTAGTGCCAAATCCAATAAAGGATTTAAAGGAAGCAAAACTAGGACAGAAGTTAGTCACTGACATCCTAAATTATGACTCTATTCTCAGTTGCCAGATAGCTCTGGAGGTGTCTGAATCTCATAAACTACTCTGTGACTTTGAAGTTTCCAAGCCATCTAGCTTTCCATTAGTGAGGTTCAAGCTCGTATCCACCTTTGGTGAGTGAGCCCAACACACCCCAAAAGGATTTGCATCTTTTCAAAGTACTGTTGTGACAGACACTTTGATCTAAAGTGCAACCAAAGCAAAAGCTGGTTTTGCAGCTCAGTGGATCAAGATATTATTTTTTTAAAAAAAAAAGTGAGACACAGAGATTCAATCCCATCTCCTGCCATAGGTGTTCAAATTTCTATTAAAGCAATCAGAATGCAAGCTGTCTGGGGAGGCAAGGCTGGCATATACCTTCTGCTGAGGATGTGCCACTGTGCAGAAGAAATTCAAGGTTTATTCAACCAGAAAGAGCTCACAAGAGCGAGTGTGATGCTCTAGCCCTGTGACTAGGGCACTCACTTGTAAGGCAAGGGACCATGGCTCTGCTCCCAGGATGGCTTCTGTATTTTATCCAATGACTTCTTAATGGATGTACAAGCCCAAGAGAGCCAGTAAAGAAGCAGATCTTCCACTCACCAAATGAGGGCTGGCTTTTATGTTCTCTATGTAAGGATAATGAAGTGGGGTTTTACCCCTTACATCCCCCTGTGAAATGCTCCAGTCAGGACAGAATATGGGCAATAATAATTGTACCAAATAGCACTCTACTCTGCACAAGTTCAGACTCAAGCATGAATCACATTATAAATAACTGAATCTAATAAAGCAAGACAGAGCAAAAGAAAACAACGCTTCTGCCCTGTGGGAAGATCCTGCAAGCTTGTATCTTAATAATGGCATACTAGTGCCTATACACTGCATAAAATGTCTTCCCTGGAAACAGGGCTTCTCTAGGGTAATATTATAAAGCAGAAACTGAAAACATGTGCTGCTTCATGTGAGAATTTGATTTATTATTTCTTTAATATAGGACAAAAAATCCCAGTCCTTGCTAAACTAAACAAATACATGCATTTACTGTGAAGTTGAAAGTATACAAGGAGAAATCAATTTAAAAAATTACTAGCACATCACTAGCTGGAACAAAATACTCATGAATGCAATAATAATTACTTTAGAGTCAGTTTGGCAGCAGATTCAGAGCAGGGTCACTTCATGACTCTGTATTGCCTTGTACAGCTATCCAATCTGAAATAGAGTGGCTCCTTTGTTTTCCCTGGGTACTGTGTTGAATGCCTGCCTACTGCTCTGAAATGGAGTAGCAGAGAACTAAAGCCAGCCATATGCACTAATCACATGAGCCTAGTCCTTCACTGGGACATCATTCTTGCTTCTTTTTATTCCTTTCTTTCTTTCTCAGTCTCTTTCTTTTAGAAGGTGTATTTATTTAGCCATAAATGTTCACTAACTCCCAAAATTCATTTAGGCAGGTTGCTGATGAACTCCAGTGAGATAAACCAGTGCCTGAATATTTCAAATTTGTTCCCACAGGTGAAAAATAAGTTATAGCAACTGCTCTTCAGGGGCTATCAAAGGGCACTTTCCATAGAATCAGGAGTCCTCTCTCACAAAGGCAACAGTCCCTCTCACACCAACCTTTCTTATGCCACAACACCTCAGTAACCCCTTTACACTTTCTCAGGACCATCCCATGCCTCACAGAAAGGTGGACATGCCATATGTCTGTATCCCACCTATATATCTGTCAGCATATGACTGCTGTCATGGTCTGCAGCATGTTGGGTGAAGAACATATCTCTGTGCTTAGACCTTACTGTGCAGTGGGATCCTATTCTCTTGCTATCTTCTCTTGCCACCATATTCTTACCTGCTGAGTCTAGACTTGATCCAGTGTAATCTGAATTATAGGTGCATAGATTACAAAAAACAGAAGGTACTCTCTACTTGTCTCATTTGAGTCACTAATGTAAGCTACAAGAACCTCCTCCATTAAATTCTAACTTAAACAGTGATTAGTCCAGTTACCTAAATGGATAGGTGAGGTCCCGTATTCTGAGAAAAGTTATACGGAATGACCAACCTGAAACACAAAATCAAGAGGTAACTGATGTCAGCACAGGGAAGTAAATTAAGCCTGGGAACATATGACCCCTTCCTGGAAATCCATAATTTCCACATCTAATGGCAAAGCAATATTTTTATGTATTGAAAGGAGATGGCACAATAAAACAGCAGTCATAAAATGTCAACATATGTGAAATGATGATTGTTTTGGATAAAAAATTTCCTGATCACAAACAAAGATGAAACATAGCTGTGCATGAGAAAATTTAACTCATCTGCTTTCTCTAGTCAAAGTCATGAAACAAGTCACAAGAGTTTAGTATCAGGCTTTTGTATGGTCTTTTTACAACTAGCTGTAACAGGAATAAATCTAGAAAGCAAATTCAACTCATTTAAAGCAAATTTATTTCACTGCTCTAAAACTGAGATAATATTTTTGCCTACAGATTGGTTTCCCATAATACTACCTGGTGCACACCTGTGACATATTAGCTGCTACTGTTTTTAAGTCTTAAAAGCAGTGTGTATTTCAGACATTTGATTTATAGCATAGCTAAACTTCCAGTGAGATGCACTTTCCGTTGTTCATGGCAGTTCTGCCTGTGAGCACCTGACAGAATGCAGCCTGTGGGAGGTAGGGAGTATCTGGGCTGTGCAGCCTGAACATGGCTATTAGAATAACAATAGAAACTGCAGAAAATCATTCCTAGCTAGTTTATTTCAATAGTGCTGGAAATTTTATGTGTGTGCATGTGTGTGTGTCTTTATCACTGAGGGAACAGCTGGAGGTTCTTGAAGAACAGTGTAAAAAGCTGTCAAAGAAATAAAGCTTAAAATATGAAAAACCACTGCAGAAAAACTGCTAAAGAAAAGGGAACTCTAAAATTTTATGACCTAGAACTATGTTTGGTAGATAGGTATGTCAGAAGAAAAGCATGCACATCATAAGCAAGGGACCTAAAGAAGTCACCTGATGTTCCCATACCCTGACTGGACATGGGTCTCAGAGGGGCAGAGGGCAGATGTGAGCTCTCCTGTGGGTCCTTTCTTCCAAGACCCTGACAGAAGGTGACTCTGGTTTCTCATTAGCAGATATGCTAATATAATTTGTCACTGTCTGAGGGAAAATTAAGGTATTTCTCACTCCCCCTTCTCATGCCCTGCTGACTCCTACCAGCAGCTGAGCCCCTGCCATAACGGCTGGGGACAGCCAGCAGAAAGCATGTGAAATCACACTCCCCTCTGAGCCACAGAGGCTGGAAAGCAGTGCAGTGAGCTGGGCTCAGATGTTTCAAGGGGATGTCCTGCTCTGGTACTGAAGACTGCAGACCTGCAGAAGCAGAGCCCTCCACCACACACTACATGCTCTATGAGGAAGAGCTGCAATAACCAGCTCAGTAAAACAGAAAATAACATTTATGGAAGCCTTACCTCACACACATGGCTTGTGTGTGGGCTTTTCCTTCTTTGTTTGTTTGGAGATGTACTGCAAAACAGGACATAACCTCCCTCTATTCCTTCTCAGATTTAATATTCTAGAAAACTGAACAGTTATTTGTTATATTAGGCAGTTTTCATTCATCATGAAGCAAAAGATGTAAGCAAAGCTACATTAATATTAATGTACATGTACTTAGAAATGAAAAACACATACTCAATGATTATCAATATCATTAGGCAACCAGTAATTTCCTTATTGAGAAAGAATGATAATGAGGCTCTTAGTAAACTTCAAACCACCAGAAAGACTTGTGCTGCGTACCCTTTGTATTCACGGGAGAGCTGGCAGCCTACCTGAGCCTCCCCTCCTATATATGTTTCCTGCAATAGGGTCAGTTGTAACAGCACAATGTATTGCTTATGTGGCTGCCAAGTTTTAATTGAAATGTTGTGATAAATTTCATTGCCTGGGTCAAATGTTATTTTCTGGTTAAGGAGAGTTCAAGTCAGTCTCTTAAAAAAACAATCCTGATTTTTACAGTGTCCAGTGATCTGTTACTGGAAGTTGATTTACCACAGATATGACCTGCTTATTCTACGTTGACCTCTTCCAAAATTGCCAAGACTTGGGTTCATTTACAGACATTGGCTATAAGTGTATTTTAGTAAACTGGTTTCCATTTTATTAGTGTGAAAATAGGCCTCACCAAATCAATAAGACAGGAAGCCTTCATTTTATTGCTTTAGACTAGAGACTTAAAGGTCACTTAATATAAACAGAGTTGGGCACATAGCAAAGACAGCAGTAAATGCTAGAAACCTCAACAGAGATAATCTTGGTGGCCTTTCATCACAAGAAAAAAAAATCAAAGGCATCCTTATATCTTCTCTTCACAAAAATACAAACTTTCCATGATCCAATATGAATTTGATTGTAAACCATTTACAGAGCTAGTGTTCTTTTATGAACACATAAATTAAAGGGAAGATTTCAATTACTATGTTATTTAAGAGTTGGCTTGTAAATTATGAGTTTCATAAATAAACTATGTATGAGCAGAATTAAAATAAAACAGCAAGAGTATAAAATATCTTCGTGACCCACCTGTAGTCATAAGAATTCAGTCCATCAAAGATTTTTCTAATACATGGTTTGGATCTATTTTTAATATATATTACAATAGACTTGTTAAATATCTATAGTATTGCACATGTGTCAACAAGATGATTTCAAATTACATGAGTTTCCATGTAACAAAACCATACCTCACTAAAACCACAGTGCATTTGGTAAATTAAGGTTATTTCTAAATGATAACTTTTTGCCAGATCAAGAAATGAAATATGTAATTGAAATCTTTTGATAACAAAACTAAAGCAGAAAGAAATACATCAGACTAATCATGCAGAATCATTAACAGTCACATAAAACAAACTGGAAACAAAATTATATTTATATTCCAGTGCTACTGTATGTTTACTCAAGAACACTTTGGAAAAGTAATCAACTAGGTTTATGAGAAAAAGCTCTATAAGGTCTTTTATTATATTATTCCTGCTAATATTCAAAAAGAATGTTATGACTTCTGTAGTTAACAAACACAGATAAATTAGCTTAAACATCTAATTCACATGAACTGTAATTAGACTTGAAATTTAAAACAAAGGTTTAAATTTCCATCTTTAAAAAAAGTCAAGCCAAAGCTTGCAATGAGAAATTGTAACTATTTTCAAGGGAATGTTTTCCCCAAAAATAGTTTGCAAGGGTAACTCTCTGTGGACATAAAGATACCAATTTTTTAGAAACTACATAAGAAAATGTATATAAAGGTGGCTGATCAAGCATCTTAAGAATTTTGCTTTGCAATTTTCACAGGATATGATTGCTTTTACAATGCAAATATTGCTTTTATAATCTGCAGTTATTGCAGATCCAAATGCTATCTTCTACCTTTCAAGGTAAATGCTGTGTTCATCTGGGCTGCATTCATATTTTTACGTTTCCACTCCATGTTTTATCCAACTTGCCCAGACTGGGCACATCTGGTTACCTATGGCATATTGTATGCAAGAAACTTGCTTACAAGGTCCCATAATACCCAAACTGGTGTGGTTGTTTGTGCATGATGCCTCCTTCCGCTAGCAAATCTCCTCTGGGGCATTTGCACTTTAATCTCTATTCTGTGTACCAAAAGGTGCTCCGGTCTGAGAGGCTGGCCTCTTACCATCCCTCTTGCAGTCAAAACCTTGGATCCCTTGCAGGAAAATGTCAAACACCACAGGTCCTAGAGCTGGACCTTAACACTTGCAGGCTACTAAGGACTGTGTGCTGAGATGGTAAACAGCAAGGCAGAGGTCTTTGAGCACTTCACAGTGCTCAAGGGAAAAAGGCTGGACTAAACAGGGAAGAGCACCAACATTCATTTATGCCAATGCCAAAAATGCCAGTCATTAAGCCTGACCCTACCATTGGAAGAATATTACAAGAAGCCAGATACACCAACAATTCTGCTGATCTGCAGACCTTATTCCTCCACAATCTCCTTACTCATTCACTCGTGGTCCCCTGCCTACCTATTATTACCTTTAGCTGTCCAGCCTCTTCCACAGTCCTTGCTACTCTTTTCCTTAATACCATGCAGGAACCAGCACTGTGCTGGGGTAGGTGCTCAGGCTTCACCAGTAAGGTCCTCTGTTGATCTTTCAATAAAGTTTCATGACTGTTCCTTTGTGCATATCCTGTCCTTCTGTTCTTTGTTCACCTTCTACTAACCTCCTGCACTCATACAACCACAGCACACAAGGGCTCTCCCTTTGCTCTGGTCCCCACGTGGCCCCAGAGTGGGAACCGGGAGAGGGCCTTTTGTGCAGTGATGATTCTTTTCCTTAAAAGCATTCATACCTGCCATGTTGCTTTTCTTAATTCCACAGCTGAAGTATGCTCCACCTGGTCTTTTATCATAACTCTTGTGATCCTCTACCCCATGAAGCGGTTACACAAAACTACCTTCATGGAGTTTGCCTCCTGGGCTGTGGTAGAGGCCCACTCCCATGGGACCCTTCTAGGTTTAAACACAGAAGACTGCAGATCAGGCCAGGGGAAGTTATTTTCCTAATGCCTTGGCTTCTTTACTCTTCCTTACCATTTTGTTATGATGAACCATTAGGATCTCTGTGGAAATCTGCCAGACTTTTAGTAAGAAGAATTGTACAATTCCTCATTTTAGAGCAGACATTCTCCAAAACCTCGTTCTGATATTGGATGGTTAAACTATTCTACAAATGCCAACCTCAGTTACAAGGACTCAATAAAGAGGTATCTGCTGGGGCACACAAAAATGTCTCCTTGCTAACAAATTTCAAATTGTATTTTGTATCAAATAACCTTCGTCATAATACTTGTGGAGAACTGGCATAACAATCAGAAGTATAGCTCTTATATTGCATTAATTTTTATAGGGCACTGCAAAGACATGGCGGCATACTACAGTGCAATGGAGAAGAAGCTTTGATCACCCAGTGGAGACTGGGAGAAAGCTAGCCAGTACTACATCCATAATTCCCAAAAGGGATTAGCTCAAGCTTAAACCACTATTCCAGTTATGTCGGTGCTTCTCAAGTGAGCTAGACCGAGCCTTCAGCCACAGAATGAGTTATTGGATGTACAATGGGTACAATTGGAGGACTGAAGTTTGTGTGTGTGTTTGTATTATAGCAAATATATCTAACAGATCATTTAGATGTACTTACTGCAGCTGTAATTTGATAATAGTTTAAAGTCAGCTATCATCATCATCATCAAAGCACTGTAGCCTCAGGATGTAAAGCACTGATCCGTTATACTCAGATATACTCCTGTTTTTATGTTTATCCGGCATTGCCTGCCTTCCTAGAGCCAGGATAAGTCCAATATGAAAACTTCACACTAGTATAATCATTGACTTGATTATGTATCTATGTGTCTCAGATCAAATATGTGCTACTGCATGATCCAGCAGAACATCGATCCTGTACTATCAATCATCTGACCATGGTTTCCCCAAGATCCATATCTGCTCTGTGGCAACTCATTAATCCAGGATTTCATGCAAAATAACTGCCTTCACAACATTTGATTGATTCCAGAAAGACTTCTGGAATCAGAGCAATATTCAACAGGGTAAAGGCTGACAGAATCTAATCCTTGTGAAAACAAAATAAAATTTTTAAAAGTGTTTGATACTAAATATTTCTTGCTTTCCAAAGCTAGTTTCAGCTGATAATTAAAAATATTATCAGGGTTTTCCTTTTCCTTATGGTTCACATATAATCCTTTACACAAGATAGGGACTTAGTTGCTCTTTTACAAACGGTTTTACCATGATTCTGAATTGACACTCTTCAGTTGTCATTTGGCTTTTTTATTCCTGAAATAATAGTTCTAAATGTAAAGAAAGTACACTCTGCTCCCATGTGATCCTGAACAGATGCCAGCTGTTTACAAGGCACAGGTTGTTTGTTGCAAACAAATGTAAACAGTTCTTCAGAGTACATTTACTTTAGGTTTTTATTGGGGGCTGATCAGCTCACAAGACACTAATCAAAGTGGGACCAACTGTCCTTTACTGCATCAACTGCTTCACTGGTGTTTTGTCATTGAAACTCCTTTTCTTTTTTACTGGGTAATAAACGGCAATTTTGTCTTACTTGTTGGCCTTGTTTCAAAGAATAGGTTCCTTTCTTTCAGCTTTAGGTGTACTTCAACAGCTAAATATTACCTATCCTCCACTGCTTATGTGGTGGTCTGCTTGCAATATGGACTTGAAGGTAATTCAGTTCTTTATTACTTCTGTGCTTTCTTCTCTCTGCCAGGCACTGAACATGGAATAGAAGTATAATTTAATTCCCTCTGTGAGACGAAAATGTGCAATCAAATGTTAGATTTACAGGTAAAATCTTTGCCCTTCAGAAATTCAGATTTTATTCTAAGGCCATATTTCTAGACAAAGTTTATTCAAATGAATAATCATCAAGCGGTCAAGTCATCTAAAGGTGAAATATTGAGGAACAATTACCCAATGTTATCAGGACAAGTAGCTTTTTTCCTCTTCTTGTCTAGTTATTGATGTTAATTTTATATATACAAATCACATAGAATTAAACAAAAATATTTGCAAGCTTACATATAAGTGGCAGGATTCTTAGAAGCGTTAGTTCACAGGATACGTTTTTAGCAACCTTACACATTTCTGAACTGCTATTTTACTGACCATTTAAACCAGCACATATTTAGATTAAAATTGCAGCATTAAAGACCTGGTATGCATGTGTGTGTGTGCACATGTGCGTGTGTGCACAAACCTGTCTCTGTGAGAAAGTAAAAAAGAAGAGGTTGGAAATAAAAGCAGAGTCATACATTTAAGGAGGTAAATTCTGAGAAAATAATAGAAGCAGGATTATTTTCAGGACCACAGATATTTTCCTTAAAGTACCACAATACATTTGATCATCGATATTAGTACCATTTTTGGCTTGCAGACATTCACCAACATAATGTTTCCTTTAACTAAGTCTCTCCACATGAAAATTGTGCCAAAAGATATTTCTAGAACAGGTTATCAGCATGTCTTTTGAAATGCTGAACAGAGGTGATGGTCTCTTCCTCCATATTGCAGGTTACTGCCCTTTGTCCCTAGTGCCTGATGTGTGGATGGCAGTATCAGTGCTGGAGGGACTAAATGATATTTAGAACAAGAAATACTGAGCCATTGAACTTAACATTGCAAGAAAAGTGGGAAAAAATCACACAGATCAGTATTTGAAAGTTTGGTAGCATTGATTTCTAGATGTTCAAGTATATAACATCTTTCTCTAAAGTAGTAAATTCTCACATGGTCATTACTAGCCCATGTGCATTTTCTGTCAGCTGTCTTGATCCTGAAGACCTGTCTCCATAACACAGCTAAAAAGTTATGAAAGTTTTATGGAAGATCCTTCTTTTCCCCCAGAGGCTACTTCTGTCTTTGGATAGCAAACTACAAAAAATCTCAAAGCTACTAGTGAAGCAGTAATCATTTCTATACAATGTTAAAGAATATTTCATAAATGCCTTCATAAGAAAGCCTCCAAAATCCCACTTGCAGCTCTATACCAATAGTAGGAAAGCAAATCTAGGTAGCAGCACAATGAATACACAGTGAATACCTGATACAGTAAAAAGGCAGGTATTGACGTTCTCTGGATTAACCAAAGATAGGGAGGTTGGTTTAGTGACCAGGATATTAAGTGAACAAGTCTATATTATGTGGAGGGGAATATCCTCTTCCAAAGGCCTGATGTCTCAAACACTAAACATGCAACTACCAACTTTTAGAAGCACATTATCTGTAAAAGGTCTCATAAGGGATTTGGTTTTAAATGCATTGGAGCATATGTTAACATGTTTAACTCTATTCTTGGTGATCAGTCCCATTGAAATTCATAGAATCATAGAATCATAGAATTATAAAATGTTTTGGGTAGGAAGGGACCTTAAAGATCATCTAGCTCCAACCTCCCGGCCATGGGCAGGGACACCTTGCACAAGACCAGGTTCCTCAAAGCCCCATCCAACCTGGCCTTGAACACTGCCAGGGATGGGGCATCTACAGCTTCTCTGGGCAATCTGTGCCAGTGCCTCACCACTCTCACAGTAAAGAATTGCTTCCTAATATCTAATAAAAATCTACCCTCTTTTGTTTAAATCATTGTGGTTTAAAGCCATGATGAAATGGGTCATGGGACTGTTTAGTGCCTTACAGAATTTCGTTGGGCAAGCTAGTTAAGTTAATATGTAGTCCAAAATACCTTTGACAGGTTAGTGATAAACCATAACATATCTTTTTACAGTATCAGACATCACACTAATCTCACTTAAACTTTGAGGAAAGCAGAGGCACAGCCAGACTGCTGATTAAGATGCAGGACGCTTGCATGCCATGAAAAGCACCTAGGGCTGAAGACCTATTCGCAGTAGACATTCATCATCAGAAGTGTTGGAAAGTTACCATGACTTTAATAACTTACAGTGAATGAAGACAGAAAGGAAAAATAAAGAGTTATTAAGTAATAAAGATTAATTTCAAGTTATTACTAGTGAGGAACTCCAGGACCAACTCTTTTTACCTTAATGCAAATTGAAAAATCTTACATGTCTAGATGCAGTTACAAAATTTTTTTCATGTTTTTCTGAAACAGTTTTAAAACTGTATATTTTGAGAACCTACATTCTGACATTTGCAGAGAAAGAATAAGTGTTTGCAACTAAAGCACACTACTTAATGAATTTATACACTTTCATTTTATAATTTATCATTTAAAAATATAATTATATGTTATAGATTATGTATAGTTTTACATTCCATAGCTAGTATATTATATATTGTATAAATTAGTGCAATCACTGTTTCATTAATATAAATTATAATGATTATTAACTTTATGCTAATAATCTATAAATATTTTCATCTTTGAAGTGTATACATAGTGTATATATACATATAATTTATTTTTTATTAAAACTTATATGCACACCCCAATATCTTTATACACACATATTATTTAAACATCCTGATGTTTACAAATACCAGTGACATTACTGAACATGCAAAGCAGTTGTACTGGTTATTTTGGGGAGGGGTTGTTTCTTTATCTTCTATTTTCTTATGAATGGGTCTCAGCTGCTCCCTTCCACGACTTTACTCTGAGGCAATAAATAATTCAGTGTGCTAATTTGACAGATGACTCTCCAGGAGCCTCCTACCATTACTAGCACCATTAGACCATAATATGCATGATGGGCATAGACCATTCAGCAAATGTCCTTCACTTGTTTACCCCTAAAGAGCTGTGCTCTGCGCAATTAACTAATGAAGCATTATGGGTTTTTTTTCCCCTTCCCTGCTATTTCAATATATCAATGCAGATTGTCTGAAGGCAAAATATATTTTGTTTTCTTTTGGCAAATGAGTATTTATAGGGAAGCTGTAGATTTGACTTATGTTCTACCTCTGTGAATAAAGAGAAAATAATAAGATGCTGAACAAGGAAATCATTATTATTTAATTTTTCTCTAATAATTTGCACAGCATGTGTAATAAATGCAACGTATGAAGAT
Source organism: Falco peregrinus (assembly GCF_023634155.1). Lineage (NCBI taxonomy): Eukaryota > Metazoa > Chordata > Aves > Falconiformes > Falconidae > Falco > Falco peregrinus. The sequence goes on from NC_073739.1 coordinate 67,538,685, forward strand.
GGCAGAAAAATATAAAATTAGGTTAACTATTATGTCAACTGAATACATAATTCAGGGCTTTATGCCACCTTTGTGCTGCTGGACTCTGGATAGCTGCAAGAATCAAAAGAAGATCATGTTAAAATTGTGAAAAGCAAGTATCTGTTAAATCTCTTAGAGACAAATAACGGCCTTAGAGTATGTATATGAGATGAATACCAGTATTGCACAGTATATTTTAATACAATATATATATGAGAGCAGCCAAATTGTATTACATATATGTTTGTTAGAAAGAGAAGAAACCAGAAAACTATAAAGATAAATAATAAAATTTTAACAGAAAGATACAAAAGCACCTGGGTTTTTGTTCATCTCATGGCATTAAAGTTTCTGTTCCCTGACAGCCATCATTAGAGCCACCCTCAGTACAGGCCATATATGTGTATGCACAAACAGTCCACAGAAGAATCTTCCAAACGGTTACTAGATTTTCCTGTAACATATGTGGTTAAATGCATCATGAAGGCACTTTTAAAATAGGATTTTCACCAAAAGTTTGGTCTCTCCCTGATTTATTTCTTTCATGTGTTCTATTCCTCCTGTAAATCTCAATTCTCTCTCCTCCTTCTGACTTCCTTTTAATACACATCCCCTCCACTTTGTTCTGTGTTGTGACCAGTTCATTCTTAGTTTCTGAACATGACTCTTTTTTTCCCCACATTCTTATTTTGATGTGTGCAGATTAATGCAATTATCACTGAGGTGCTTTGGCTGATGTGGCCCACTACCACCTGTGGAATCTCTGTGTGAGACTGTTTATTACAGGGGTCCTCAAACCATGGCCCGTGGGCCAGATACGGCCCCCAGGGTCCTCAATCCACCCCCAGTATTTACAGACACCCCCACCCCGCCCCCGCAGGGGGTTGGGGGGGGAAAGCAAGCAGCCACAGATGGCTGCCTGCCACTTCATCCACACGTCGGCCCCTGTTGGAAAAGTTCGAGGACCCCTGGTATATTATATACAGCATCAGCAAAATTTTTTACAGTAAAGGAGGAAATGCAGTTGAAAGCCTGAACTGACTCCTGTCATGGGAATTTATTAGTACTATCCAATCTTTTTCTTTCTACACTTTTTTAAAAGACTCCACTTTCTATGGAGACATAATTTTGTGACATTTTCTGAAGTTTTATGGGTTCTAAGTTTTTTTAAGCAAAAACGTTAAAATCAGGAATTAAATGTGACAACATTATGTGTTCTGTAAAGTAGTTTTAATTTTCTGTTCAAATCTGTTTATTTATTCACTCTCATAAGGAACACTAGCTCTTCTGAGCTTATGTGAAAACACATAACTTCTGGCTGTCCTAAATAAGCTTTGTTTCTGGTCCTATTTCTCAGGTCACTTTCTCCATTTTACACTAAACTCCATTCGATGAAAAATGTCCTACTTTGGTTAATATGCTATCAGGGTGGAGCAGGGGATATAACTACGTATGCTGGGAAAGTAGAGGGCTGCACAGGAGGTTCTACTCTGTTTCAATTACACAAACTCCCTTTTGCTCAGGGTGCAGAGAATGAGGAGAAAAGGTTGTATACCGCTCCCTGTACCCAGTTTACCTGCCTATCATTAGCATAAAAATTATGCAAATAGGCTCTGTAGTATCTTGAGCAGATCTGCTCTCCATTTCTTTTGATCTACTAATCTCATCGTTGAGAAGTAGTAGAGCCAGAGGAAAGCATGTGAGGTGGACTCCAGGGAGTGAAGTAGCTAGTCCCTGACAACAGTAGGAAAAGAGGGTTCATTCTGTTCCTGGGGATGATCTGGTATGCAAGTCCTACACTTTTCAGGTAGCTGTCATTAAGCAGGATTAGCAAATAAAAGTTTGTGTTGTGTTAAGTGCTCTAGTAATGACAACAGTACAAAAGATAGAAGTATATTCCAGTTTTTTCTTATTCCAACTTTTGAATGTGTAACTGCACTGATCATGTATTTATTCTGCTTAATTTTCAAAATCTGCTAATTTTCACAGTATTTGTTCATTTATAGCATGCATAACTATAAAGTAATCTCTGTTTCTGCTAGAGAAATGTAGTAACAGTCCACTAGAAATACTTTTCTCAGAAACAAGAGAGTTTTTGCTGCTCATGCAAGATGCTCATGTGGGAGAAATATATAAATGCTTCTAAGTGCTAGGTATTAATAAGTGATTAGAAAATATGCAAATAAGCATGTTCATATCAAATTTCCTATTTCCATATAAAATTACTCTTAGGAGTATGTGGCCTTGAGTAGCTCTTTCAAAAGCTTGATTAACGTATTAATATGGAATTTTAAAAATAAAAATAAAATATGAAATAATTAAACATTTTACTCTTTATAAGAAAAGTTTACTTCAGTGAAACTTTCCTGCCTTCCATTAAACAAGGTTGATGTTTGGAATGCAGCATACCATGGCACACGGTAAGAAAAAGACATGGGACACAGGGGACTAAGAAAAAATGTAAATAATTTTCAATGAAAACAAGGTTTATATGGTTATAGTGTGTGCTGTATTGTGCCAAACAATGGTATTAGCAACCCCTTAGGCCTTATGGTAAGCACTGCGCATGTAGCTTTAGAAAAAAGGAACTTCTCTCATCCCACTTTCTCCCAGTGGTGCTTTGCTGGTTCACAGCAAGGGTTTGTCTTCACATCCTAATCCCACTTTAAGAGGAAGTCCAGCTCAATTCAATTTGCCTCTCCACCTTTTAGTAATGAGACAGCTTGCATGTGAGCAAGCCCCATGATAATGCACAACAGATGGGCAGATTTTTGTCTAATTATATTCTGGACAGCTTGTTCGCTTGTAGTAAATATGTGTATATTTAGAGATTTCACAATTATTATAGAGACAACAAATTAGTAAATTACAAAGAACGCTTTAGGGTTTTTTTCTGGTTAGTTTAAGTGTAGGTCTACTAAAGAGAGCTGTTGATAAAATCTTCAAACGTGACTGAATTGCTGTCAATAGTGACATTCTATCAATAGTGAATTGGCTATCAAGTTCTTCATGGATCCAATGGTGTGCACTTTGATCATGGAAGACAATGCATCATTCACAACTGTTCTTTTCAAACAGATCACTATCAAAATAAGGGTTTCCAATATTTGTGTCACTTATGCAATATCTTGCCAATCTGTTTAAATTACTATACAAAGACAGTAACTCCAAAGAACATGTCATTAGTCACTTATAATTATTCTTTTAATACTTATTTACCAGTCTGTATTATGTAATGTTTCTATAAGTATCCTTAAAGTATTCTGAAAGATTGCTAGCAAAGCACTGAAATGCTCTTGGAGGAAAATCATCATTATCTGTGTGTCGTATTGCCTTATGGACAGAGAACACAAAGTGTAATAAATGCACAATAATATTGCAAGACAGAAAATATACCGTATCCAAGGAAATATATAGTACTGGCATTCAAATTGAACCTAATACATTTTCTTTGTGAGTTAGTTATTCACTTAGAATACTTGTTCTGTTCACATTAAAATGTAATTTAATACAAAAAAATGTAATTGCTACTTCCCAATGTGCTGTGAGTTTGGACATGCTATATGTGAGCCTATTTTCCATTCCTTAAGCATTTACAACTGACCTTGGTTGTAAAGTTTAGACTATAGAAAAAGTGCCAGGTCTTTCCAGTATTAATAATATATTTAAAAGAGGAATTCAAAGAACAGTGGTGTAAGGATGCATCACCCTCACGAGTCAATTCTTACAGCATCTCAAATGCATTTATCCTGTTTTCCCTGAACTTCATGATCTAGACGTGGAGAGGTGATGAGATGAGACTGACCGTCTTGACATGGATATACTAATGATATGCATCTGCTACAGGGATCTCAGTGTCCAGATGACAACAGCTGCTATGATATCTACCACCTTATTTCTGATAGCTCAGAACTAAATTTTGTAAAACTGAAGTAATTCTGGTCAGAAAGGAAGGGTTGCTTTTAAATTGTTTTCCTTTACCATTTCTTTTATTTTTATGTATTAGTCTTCTATGGTAAGAAAAAAATGATGTCTAAAACTGAATTTATGCAGAATTACGATATTCTCCCTTACAGATGAAGGTGCCTAAAGTCAGGATCTGCAACATTCAGCCAATGTTCTTAGTATTGGTGTGAGGTAACATTTCAGATCATTAAGAGTGGATTCCATTTCCATCAGTTACTGAGTCTGCATCTGTGACCCACCTGGACTGCTGCACTGCTTTAGAGGTGACAATTTGCAAAACCTCAAAAAAGAGTGGTTAAAAGGATGCTGCAGATTTGAAGCAGAAGACATTTAATTGACCTAAAATTAAGCTGTTACTATTGGCTGTTCCTGCAATGCTTCGGAAACACTTTCTTGCTGTTGATGACATCATAGTGAAAATAGAAAGAAAATACAGCAAGATTTATTTACTTATCAAAAATCCAATGTGTAAATTATTGATTCTCTAGTCTTATTTACTGACTGTAAAGTCACAAAGCTCTCTTGAGACAGGATTCTGCATCATTTAGGAAAACATGATTAGTTTATTCCAGTTTTATGAAATAGTCACTACAATAGAGCTAATAGTCACTTTTATCTCATTTTCAGTGATAAAAAGAAGATTTCTAAATGTTTTAAACTCTGCTCCCTGCTATCCACCATTCTATGTGTTAAAGTTCAGAATTTTATGAAATGTTCCTTCCAATCAAGATTTTCTGCTTGTTTATGAGAGAAAATGTCATTTTGGAAGTAGAAAAGTAGTGCTCCTCTTCCTGTAGCATATGCTGGTTCCATATACATGACTGTATGCTTACACTATGATATATCAACAGCTAAGTCACACAGGAAAAGATGTCTTCTCATATTATGTAAAAAAGTGAGTTTAAAGAAATATTGATTATAACAGTAGTCTTGCTGAGCCTGTGCTTTTCTTTTCCCTTTACTCATTTATTACTATGGACCTTCTTCCTGTAAGCATTCACTTCCTTCTGAAATTAACTTAAGAAATACTATCCCACTATCCCAAGTGGTCTTTTTGTTGCCACCTAGCTCCATAGTTCTGTCTTCCATAGTCCAGTCTTGCTTAGGAAATTCTGTCGAAACATCTAAGTAGAAGGAAGGCAAAAGATGACAGTGCCAACCTAAGTCAATGACTGTTGAGCATCTTTCATTTTAGATAAGGCTAGCAAACATGTTTTTATCAAAGGAATAATTTTCAGAAAATAACAGCTAGATGGAAAACCCAGTTTTGTGGGTTTGGTGCAAGCCAGGTGGATAGGCCATCTGACTCCTGCTAGTTTATCTATTAACCTAAGAAGGTTTCTGCTTTCCTGACAGCCATGGACTTCCCAGCTCCCTGCCTCCTGCCGGCTTACTCTTCTTTCTCTAGTTTGTCCATCCCCTATGCCGAGTATTTTCTGGGTAGGCAGCAGGGAGACAGTTCTGGCTGGCACTTTTCTTGTCCCAGTGCTCAGGGCTTCTTCAGTGAAGGACCTTCACAGGCCAGGTGGGCAGGCTGCTTGTTCTCAGTTTCCTAAGATCTGTAACAGACAGCTGATGAGTCTGGTGAGCACCTTTGGAACTAGACAGGGGGGTTATGCACCATTTCCAAAGCACTGTAACATAGCTTTTTTATTCCAGTTCATAGTTTCTTCTTTTAAAGGAGAATTTTTCTACACAATGAAAATACTGCTTCTCTCACAATCATTCTATTGTTCTTTATCATTCCAAAGGAGGTAATTTTACTAAAGTACTGGAAGAAAAGACAGTCTTCATAGCTGAAACCATAGCTGGTTTCAAATGTATCACAGATTAGACCTGGAAGCCATGTTCAGAAGCAAAAGAGATGGCAAAGACTCATGAACTATGGAACTGTCAGAGAAGTAAATATCAAAAATACTGGCCTGTGTGGTAGTACCACTAAACAAAGCAGGTTTCTTTACTAAATTGTAAAATGTTATTATATTCCATAGAAGAGCTGTTTTAGATTAATTTCTAAAGCTGTATTTCACTCATAACAGATCTGATTTATATCCTTGTGTGAATTCTTCAGCTTGAATAAAATCATTTGTGACTTATGATTGAGGAGTATTTTTTAATCAACTTTTTTCTTACTAGACCATCCAAATAAACTTTCTAAAGGCTTTTCCTTTAATGCATTTCAGCTAATACACTTCCTCCTCTAGTGCATTCTGCATTTAATACCAGTTGATTGGGATATGTCACATGGGAAAACTCTTCTGGTGCTTTGTATACATCCTGATTTTCTGCTTTACCCACATGTGACAAAACAGGTTACACAAACTGGCTTCCCAGAACCTAGAGATTTAATTTCATTTGAGCTTTTTATTCCTTTGGGATGGTGTTTTCAATAGAGTGACCTGAACATATTACTGCCCAGCTCTTAACTTTTAGACTATATTTATTAATTGCTTACTTTTTATATTATTGAACATTTCAGTCTAAAGCCGTGGTTCTCCCAAGTAGTCAGGACATGTCCCTTTCTTTCCATTATAACTGGTCTGGGATTTCACTAAACCTGATACAACATAAGTAGGATAAATTTTGTGCTGCTGCAATCATTATCATACTGCTTTTGTGGAAGAAAAGCATAATTCAGGAGTGAACACAGACTAGCTCTGAGCTTGGGGATAATACAAACTGTATCAAGGCAACTGTGTGAGTATGAGCTAAAGGAATCCAAAAGTGCTGGAGAGGGGAAGAAATAATCAGGAGCTGAATTATAGGTCCTTAATGGAGCAGTCTCATTCACAGATAATTTCCTATGTGAGAAGGTGCTAAAACTTTGAAGGCTTGGGAAACTCAGTACAAACATCACAGTCAAATAATTAACACTAGCCAAAAAAAAAGAGGTTGTGATACACAGTGAATTATTCCATGTTGTTCCATCACAGAATTATCCTGGTTCAGATTAGAATACAAATGAGCCCTGGGCTTAACATAAGAAAGCCTGATACAAAATGAACTCATTTACGACGGGAGGCTCTGGAGGTTCTTTTCAAAATAAGCAGCCTCATTTTTAACAACCAACACAGTATTTGTCCTCTGGATGCTATGATAATCAAAGCTTTGGGAAATACTCTAGATTTAAAGGAGCAGAGAGACAAAAGGAAAAGTACAATATTTGTTGACTATACCACTAGTGAACACATAATCAAATATAGAAGACTGGAAATTGCTTCTGGATGGTGAAGCTTTATATAATTATATCTCATGTTAATCTTGTTTTATTTTACTGTTTACAATTAGGAATTTTGCAGCCTTAAACATGTGAAATTAAAACCATGGATGAATTCTTAATTGTGCAACTCCTCAGTACTCAATTAGCATCACTCTCTTTTCCCCTAACAACGATGTAACACTGTACTAATGAAAAACAGGGCTTCTTTATTTGCTATGGCCTTGGGGTCAATTATCAATTTATCATTGTGTCCTGCAGGTTTAAAATAAAATACTCTGTTCAGTGTAACCATTGTACAAAATTGACATTAAGTAGATTCTGCAAGTATGGACTTAATAAAAAATACAAAGAGCGCTGCCTAAAAGGGTTCTACTCCTATAAATTCTATTAGGTTGCCTTTAATATAGGACAGTAGGAAACTGCAAAACTAATTTAAAGGTTGGGTTTTTTCTTTTCCTATCTTTGTACATTCTGTATGAGAATAGCCAAGAAAGAGCTAAAATAAAAATAGATTCAGTTGTATCTTAAAGATTTGTTATGATTTCAAACAGCATTAGTAATAAAAATGTTGCTGTTCTTAGCAAATTATAAGTTTAGAGTCTCTATCTTATGACTGTCAAAAACTGCTACATATTAATGTATTCATGAGTCAATGAAATATTACTTAAGTATGTGAACTATTAAAACAATCCTATTTAAATTAGACAAGCAGAATAATTAATTAGAAATAGAGTTTCTTATTAAAGCAAACAGCTGGTTAGGAAGTTCATATGTAGTTCATTTACTGTAAAAACTCCATCCCCGTAAGGTCCAGAATTGCCCTGTCTTTGTTCAGCTCTGGTCTAGGAAGGTGGATTGACATGTGCTACTGCAAGGAACTTGGGAAAAGCAAATGAAAAATTCAGCACATTCCTTATTCCCATCTCTTGGGTGCCACTTCTGCAAAGAAGTGTTCTCAGAACTAGGTCTTATTCTTGTTGGACAGTGCTAAATCTTTGTAGGACTTCTCTCTTAACTGTGACATTAAGTCTAGAGTCCCATTTTCCAGCACGTAGCTTGTTGTTGTGTATCTTCATCCAAAATTTTCTCACCTTTGCTTGCACTGGGAGGGACAATCTAATTTCAGCCCTCTTAAATCTCAGGACTACCTGTATTCCCTTTTTATTTCACAAGACAGCAGCAAATCCTGCTTGTTAGAGAAGCACTAGGGAACCTTCGGACCTGACCCTATCAGTATATTCCCTCTGCTCTTTGATGAGCCCCTGACATACAATCAGTCTGTCTTCATACATTTGCGTAAAATACTCAGGTAGTCATTCATGCTTAGATAGCTAGTGAAATACAAGCCCAGGTTTGCCACCAGTGTAACTGTCACTGCCTCTCTCTCCACTGCACGCTGAGCCATTTACTGTGACAATCCTTTTGTGCATGAGTCAGGGGTGCTCTCCCTACCCTGTCAGAGGTGAAAGCCAGAAGGTAATAGGACTTTGTCATGCCTTTCTTTTCCCCTTTCATATTTTTAATCTTGGAGTCATCTTTAATTAATCCTGCTTCCCTCCTGCTCTCCTGGGACGCTTTTCTGCCCCTCCATTATGCTATGGCTAACTCTTGATAAACTCAACAGCAGACACATGTACAAAGAAGTGGTAGAAGACAGACAATGCTGAGAAGTAGTTTTTCACACCAGACAGGTTTTCCCACCATACTCTCATAGATCTAATTCAAGCCTCTAATGGCAACAAGAGCTTGAAGTGTATATCAATATTTTCATTCCTGAAACTAAACCAGCAAATATCACAAGAGGAGAGTAATTTTTCAACTGGCGCCTTCTTCTGTGGCAGCACACAGGGTGGCGTGACTGAGATACGGCCTGTTTAATTGATTAGTGCACTTGAGAGAGGGCTGGGTATGGTCCAGTACAGATCATTCTAAACATTGATAAATTACCACCTTTGTGTGAAATGGTTGAGGTGGGACCACTGCCCTTTGACAAACCAGAAAATGAAATGATTACTATTGGATTCTATTGACTTGTCTGGTTAGAGCAGTTGTGCTTCTTCCTGAAGGTTAATTGGACTTGAACTCAAGAAATTAAGAGGTCACCTGGGGTCACAGTGACAGCAGGCAAACTTTTAACTTACCACTAATAATATTTGTCAGGGGAAGGACATGTTGGAGTTCTTTAGCCATGGCTTTGCTCAAGGATTTGCTATAAAAATTGTCTACATTATTACATAAGCTGTAGGTATATGTGGTAAAAATGCTCATTAACATTCTGATTTTCATCAGATACTGTAGCTCAAAGATTAAGTATGACTCTAGGCTGAAGACAATCTGCTCTCATAACTTGCAAGGATATATCAATGTGGATCAAAAAAAATTATTTTTAGAAATGTTAAGAAACTTAGTGCAAAATGGCCTGAAGAAATTTTCAGTGAGTATAGTGTCTGTGGCACAATTTTAAAGCCCTTTACTTTGGGAATTCTTATATTAACTTTGGTATTGTCTTGATTTTGTGTGTTTGATTCTTTCTGATATTGCAAGTGCAGATTAAGAGTAATTCTAGAAATTTCCTAATGTTTTCTGGGTAAAAATAACACCATTAGTTAGGAGAATACTGAGCTCTGTATCACATAAGGAAGCACAACCCCAAAATATCTTCTTGGATTTCCTTCTTCTAGTTACTGCAAAGATTGGACCATATGTTGTTCTCGCACATATTTTCACAGTTTTCAAATAATGTCATATTATTCATATATACTTCTACATCTGTGTCTCTCACTCTGTGTATATATGTGGGATATGTGCATATATATACATACACTTATATATTGTTTATATTTCAAGATAAATGAACATTAATACTGTTTAGTGAAAGGTCAGAATTATACTTTGATGTGATATGCATTTATTTTAGTTTATCAGATAAATGGGCCAGATTTTTTACTTCATCAAATTTATCCTTAGTACAATAAAAGAAGAGTATACTCAGTTTTGTGGACTTTGTATGCTGGAATCTGATGTGAACTGGAATAGTTGTAAAACATTTAGCTTGTATATGTTCTACATATAACTGTAGAACATTTTCTTTGTATATTTAGCTGATCTAGAAAATGAAGGAAAGATTATGATTGAGGCAGTCAGTATATTTATTGTCATTAAAAAAATCAAATTTATGATGCATTTGCATACAGGTTCCATTGATTTTAAGTGTGTGGACCTGGTAAATGGCAAGGTATGAAGCTATATTCTATTGCTTAGAAGCTAACATAATATTGTGCTGACTAATTTTCCTGGATATGCATGTAGCAAAGCCAATGAAAGTGACTTGCATCTGGTGCAATCTGACACCATTCCATTGAGAAAATTGTCCTAGAGATTTACAGATAATTCTCTGAAGAGACAAAAATGTCATAAGATTAAGTTAATTAAGGAAGAGTGTGATTCTCACCTGCAGAGGTTGTTTCATAGTGTATACAGCTAAGGAGACACCTGCATTCAGAGGGCTGACTGATTTTTTGTTCATACGGCAAGCCTTTTTCTTCATGTCTGATCTAGGCAGACATTGCTAAAACCAATAAAAAAAGAAGCAGCTGCACATGCTAAAAAAAAGCCATTTAATGTCCTTTCAAATAGAATATTAAATCATATCTACAGCTTTACTTTCTACATACTTCCAGAAATGTAATAAAACAAGGCATTGGAAGAAAAAATACCAAGATCTGATAACTAGGGAAGTGTAGATTGAATTAGGTCACTAGTAGTGACTGCTGTGGTACTGATTGCAAACAACTTTTCTGGATATCTAAAGGTGCCAGAAGAAATAGTCTATTAATGTTTGGTCTTTACATGTTTACTACAAAACCTAAGGAAAAAAGTTGTTTTCTATTAATGGTTTTAACGTCTTTTTCAGCAAAAGTTTATTAAATGTGAGAAAATAAGGACCTGCAAACAGGCAGAGACAATCAAGTCTTAAAATATTTGTTGGAGAGGCAGTTGCAGGCCCTTCATGTGTCCACACTTGCATCAATCAAGTGCAGAATAAATGCAACCGATTTTGTGAAAAGTCCTTCATGTCAAAATGAAACGTGTATCTATTTATTTGAGTAGATACATACAGGGGAGAGGGCCATGTGCAAGAATTAAAAAAACAGAGATAGAAGAAACAAGAGAAAATTTTTACACATTCTGAGACAAATTCACTCAGCAGCAACATTCCTGGGAAAAATACATACAGAAACAACAACAAAACTCCGTTTTAAAAGCTGGCTCACAGACCAGAAGATTAGTTTCAGCATGGAAATACAAGAACCTTACTAAATGTATTGGTTTGCATGGCAAGGTTTTGGTAGTGTGGGGGCCGCAGGGGTGGCTTCTGAGAGAAGCCTGCTAGAAGCTTCCCCCATGTACAATGCAGCCCATGCCAGCTGGCTCCAAGAAAGACCCACCACTGACCAAGGCTGAGCCCATCAGTGATGGTGGTAGTGCCTCTGGGATAATGTATTTAAGAAGGGGGGAAAATTACTGTGGAAGAGCAATCGAAGCCAGAGAGGAGTGGAATATGGGAGAGCAACAACTGCAGGCACCAAGGCCAGTGCAGAAGGAGCAGGAGGAGGTGTGCTGGGTGCCGGAGCAGAGATCTCCCTGCAGCCTGTGGTGAAGACCATGGTGAGGCAGGCTGTGCCCTGCAGAAAGGACTCACATTGAAGAAGTTCATAGCTGACTGTCTCCCGTGGGAGGGACCCCACACTGGAGCAGGGAAAGAGTGTGAGGAGTCTTCCCTCTGAGGAAGAAGAGCAGTAGAGACAATGTGTGTGATGAACAGCACAACCCCCATTCCTGGTCCTCCTGTGCCACTGAACAGGAGGTAGAGAAAATTGGGAGTGAAGTTAAGCCCAGGAGGAAGTGAGGGGTGGTGGGAAGGTGTTTTAAGATTTGGGTTTATGATTTTATTTTATTTCTCATTATCTTGCTCTGATTTGACTGGTAATAAATTAAACTAATTTTCCAAAGTCAAGTCTGCTTTGCCCATGACAGTAATTGCTGAGTGATCTCTCCCTGTCGTTATCTCGACCCTTAAGCCTTTCATTATATTTTCTCTCCCCTGTCCAGCTGAGAAGGAGGAGTGACAGAGCAGCTTTGGTGGGCACCTGGCATCCAGTCAGAGTCAGCTGCCCCCCACTAAATCATTTATCAAGCAAGAATCGTGATATCATTTTCTTCACAGACACACACACACACAAAGTATCAGATAATAAATGTAATACAGCAAATATTTCTATTCAGTTGGTACAAAATAAATTAAGGTTTTGTTTTCTAAACTAAAATTTCTTCTAGCATTACCTATGAATTAGAAAACTTTAATTTAAAAATTCAATTTAAAAAGCCTTTGTAACTGCAATAACCTTATTAAAGTGGCTAATGTTACTCACATTATACAATATATCATAAGAAATCATAAAGGGGAACATACAATACCACTTCTGGAGAATTCCTTGTATGACCAGAACCACAAATAAATTATCCATGTCTTGAATTTTACCATTCATACTTATGTACCACTTATTTATTAAAAAATTTTTTTTGAACATATTCAATATTGTCAAGCTTTTAGCACCTACTATTTGCCTCTGTTTCTGATATCATGTCATGGAAGTTAATCTCTTCAAAGCATCATACAAAGCACCTGACCCAGCACCTGTCTTTATTGCTCTGAATTAAGATGTAAGGGTGTTTTATATTCCTTCCACAATATTTACAATAAGATGACCTATACCTTTCAATTTCATTTCTATAGTAGGAATATTCCTTTTTTTTTCCTATGGGATTATTAACATAAGAAGTTGCCAAACATCAAAAGAGAAGGTGGGAAATATATAGCCTTTTGCTAGCTCTCCATAGTAACATTAAATTTGAGAAAAGTCTGTTAAAAGGGTTAGTACTTCAGTTCCTCAGTTATAACCTTGATTTCTTTGTATTTAGAGAAAAATCAGGTTATGGTGACATGGGGAAAAAGTTACAAAAGTATTCTTATTATATCAAGTTGTCTCTGGGTCAACACATAATATAATTTATCTTTGGAAAGAACTAGAGTTCCTTTAACTTAATTTTTGATTTGGGAAGAGCAGTAAAACAGCCCTGCTGCAACTGGTGCATCAAGAGTGGAAGAAAACAGTGGAGCATCAATGAGAGTTAAAAATAGAATTCTTCCATTCAGACAGCATAGGAAATTTTACTGCATTAGGTGCTGGCATTTCTGAGTCTTATATCAGGAGGAATTCAGTTATTTCAAATAAAAATAATGGCTAAATTAGTTGTTCTTGTATTTTAGGCACTTTGTAAGTGCCTAAATCTTGATATGAATGGAAAGAAAGCATTTTTGTCACATTTTCTAAATAAGTCCTAAGATTAGAAAATTCCAAGTTCTACCTATTAGAAATGTGTTCTGTTTTCTTAAAATAAATTCAAAGTCTTACTCTCATATTTTCTTTAATATTATTTCTCTACAGAAATTTGGTTAAGGCTTTAACTTGTCAATGTAATACAGCATGTTACATCATATGAATGGCTGTTAGTGACCCCATTATGTCTCCTGATGGTGATCTAGGAGATAAAATTAGTTTGTATGCACACAGGAAAAAAAAAACAAACAAACAAACCCTCTTTATATATAGTTTAATTGTTTTTGCAAATCTCCCAACAACTAAAAAATCATTCATTTTAATCTTTGTAGAATTCAGTTGTAAACGCACGCTTGAATTAAAGAAAGATAAAACAATCAGTAGATTGTATTCTACTCATGTATAACAGGTTTTTTTCATACTCAACATTGTTAGTGATGAATAGTAATGAGCTATTTATGTATTAATGTGACCTGCTACTGTTATTTCTTGATTACAAAATAGAAGATTTTCTTCACTTTTTCGTGAACAAGATTTGGAGATATTTTGTGAAGAGACTACCTTATTTCCATTTTTTTCCTTTTCCACATCCTGACTTCTTTTCTAAATTCCTGTTACCTCAGACTTACCTGAGTGTCAGCCTTGTAATCAGGCACAGATTTAGACAAATGAAAACTGGGTTGTTCCACCTAGTTTCAGTTTGTCCATTCAGGATAAACATTTCTTACTGTACTTAAACTAAATGAAACTGTTATATCAGAGATTGTGTTGTGAGTGGTGGAAGTGTAGTCAGACAGGAAATCTAAATCAAGATCTGCTTAAATAAATCCTGCTATCCTTTTCATGTCTCTGGACATCTTTTATAAATTTGACTCTGTAAATCAGATTTCCAAGTCATAGCCTTAGCATTCTTTTCACAGCCAAATTCCATTAACACAAGATGCAAGGATGCAATAGTGACACACAGAAAAGAAATTATTAAAAATATTAATGAATACAGCAATAGCCATGGGACTACTGTCCAACTTGGAGCACTAGGGACAGGTACATACGTTCACCAAACCTTTCAATTACAAATGTTTCATGAAATGTTTTTTAAATCTAAATTGAGATTAATAGTACTACATAGAAATTAAAATACAGTTGTATTATATAAAAATGACCTTGAAAGACTACTTCTATGTTTCCATGGTGGGTCAGGTTCTCCTAGCCTAGCCCCACATTCAGTGGCAGAGCATGGCGTTTGCTTCCCACTGAGGAGCCCAGGACCAGCTGAAGCATGCACAGGGGATAGGCCTGTGCCACATCCTGGCACCCAGGAAACTGCTTTAACTATTTTAATTCAATATACATAGTAAACGTCACTTCAGTGATACCATAAACACATGCCAATGAAATAAGGAGAGAAATAAGCCTCATAACTGAGCACATTCTGGTAATATCTTACAATTATTCTTTCATAAAAACGAACAGTTTTAAGTATTGGTGTTACAATGTCCGGTCAAAAAAGGAGAAAAAAAAAGTGAAAGCCATAAGGGTTTGTTTCTCTTTAAGCACATATAAAAACTCATTGGCTTTCATAGTCTACTCAAGCAAAAAGACAAACCTTTGCTCAAATGCTTTGCTGTAGTCAAGATGTTAGTGACAACCTATAAGGTGACTTTAACTAGTTTAAAAATATCCTTATTGGTGAATTAGTTGTTTAATTTGTCTTATTCTTTCAATAATTTCTTTACTGGTTTACTTAGATAGTTTCTCTCTACCTGCAGCTTGAATTCATATTTGGAGCAGTTATTTTTATACAGAGCAGTAAATTTTTTAGTGCCCTTGCATAGCATCCATCTGAATGAGTTATTTCTAATCAGATTTAAAATGTAAAAGCATTTCAGGCTGAATTTTTCAAAAGTCTCTAGAAGCTAGATGTGCCATGTGTAATGCAACAGCCTGGAGTTCATTTAATATGCTAATATTAAAGACAAAAAAACAAATAAATCTATACCGATTCAGACCATACGTTCAGTTAGTCTAGTACTATCCAAAACTGGATGGGCAGACCTGGTGTCTAACAGTGGCTACCAGGTAGCTGTGTGACAGGTAACCTTTAGAGGAGACTAAATGGGGTGTCTGGCAATTGAAAGTTTTTCTATGCTGCTCTGACTCAAGCTAGTGGCCATGGTGCCCTAGAGTCTATTTGTTTGCTGGAATATAATGTAGCAGGCTATTTCCTTCTTTTTTTATTTATTCCTAGTCCTGGCTCCAGGACTCTTTTGGAGGTAGGCAGAGTAGCAGTCCTTCTTGGTGCTGAATCCTTCTTATCACTTGCCATGAAAATCTCTAAGAACAAATTCCTTGGGATTTGCTCCTTTTGCCCTGCTAAGAGGGAGAGCCAAGGAACATGGGTTTGTGTGTATTTTCTCAAACAATGGGTTCAGCTGAAATTGGAAAAACATTTTTACAAATTTTCAGCCGGTCTTTTATTTTCATATTCCCATTTCCCATCATCAGAATACTTTTTGAAAATACAGGGAAAGAGAAAATGGTTTTTGGAATATATTTAGATACTTGTGTTGTTTGAATATTGTACTCAGCTTGGACCAAGTTTGATCTGTTTTTTGAAGTATGGGTGACTGGACCCATATCTAGATCCATAAATGTCTGAGCAAAGCAATGGTAAAGTTGCCAAATATAAATAAAAGGTAGATGTTATCACTATTCAAAGTATATTCTGAAGGGCTGAACATTCAGAAAATCTCACCAAAAAATTAGTGGGTAGCACTGCAAGTAAAACTTATCTGAATATCAATCAGGTCAGGTTTTGGTAATCTTGGCTTAGAATGCAGTAAATACAAACTGAGTTTACTGACTCAGAAAGAAAGCCTACTCCAGACTTTTCTTTTTAGGATAAACACTTTTCTGGGCTATAAATCTCCCTTCCTTGATGCAATAAAACATGTTATAGTTCTTCTGTGTAAAGGTTGTAGAAAATTCACTGGCACTAATGGCTATTCTTCCTGAGAAAGGACTTCCAAATCTGGATATCATGTATATTCCTAAGTAGTATCTCTGGCAAAATTTGTGATTTGAATCTATTCTCACTCTAAGCAGAAGATTGTTGCTTTTCCTGTTCCCAAGAGAGATGTATTAAAAAATTAAGACCTATACTAAAAATTCCTCTTTTTTTCCAATGGCATTTAAGCACGTCGACAGCAAAGTGTTTCTTGCAGTGCTGCCTGTCCTGGTGTCAGCCATACCATTCCCTTCTCAGGACAGGGAGAGGCAGACAGATCAAGCAGGAGGATCAGGGGATGCTTCTTTTTTTGCTCTAGTCTTCCTCTAGTGCCATGGCCATGTGCAATCAGATTGGTGGCATGCCATTTCAATCTGTCAGCATCCCCTGAGTGCTTCTCAGTCAGCCATAAGGAAATACCTTGTGTGTTGGCAGAGGATGTCCTTTAAAAACACCCAGTTGCTCAGTCAAGCAGCCTAAATGGGGCAGCAGACAGCACCTTCACACCAGTGTATGCTAACTGAGCTCTCTGTCGATGTGTTGACCTCATAAGAAAACACAATAAAAAGGCCAGGGTGAAGAGCAGAGAAAGGCTAACCTTGCCTTGTCTGCTAAAAATTGCAGCTTCCTTTACTCCACTCAGTCAGAAACAAACATATTTTATACGTGTGTGTGTGTGTTTGCGTGTGTATATCTATAAATAAAACTAGACACATTTCCTTTTTGCAGTATAGGAATGTAACCACTAGATGACACCAAGAGATAGTTCCTATAGACCTGGGTTTTTATTTTTATTCATCTGCCTGTACAAAAGGTGACATTCTTGTCGAGATTGTAATTAAGATTACAGAGGTACACAAATTAAGTGATCTGGCAAGTATTAATAGTTACCTTACTTTAATGTTACCAATTACTGTCCCAGAGTGCAAAGAGCTTGGAATTTATGATCATTTGGACAGTGGATCTCAAACATTACCTCTCTTTCCCTGCTGTGCATACCTTTAATTGGCTATTACAGAAGCATCATTTGTATTGCCACAGTCAGGAGTCTGCTGGTGTTCCTACGGCAAACGTCCCAGTTGTGATAGCTTATAATTCATCTCTGAGAATCCATCCAAGGTGAAATTCTGCTATTGTCAAACATTGGTGCAAGATCACGTGTTTATACCAGGCCAGAATTAACTGTTTTGCCCTTCTCTGCTACTTTCATCATTCTCTCAAAATGATCTAAAGCTACAGGGTTTGATAATAAGAACTAAGAAAAATTTTTCCTTGCTCAAAGGAATGTCAAGGTTGATAATTTTATACGGATTTCTAAGATTTAGGTTTTGGTAATGGAAAAAAAGAAGCAGGTTTGAAATTATCTTTTTATGTTACTTTTTTAATTGACATTACTGTTTCAACAAAAAAAAGTGTAAGTACCCAAGGCTGACAGGTCTGCATGGATGTTACATTAACACAAAATGGCCTAAATTTCTACACAGCGGACAGAAATTTACTCTCATGTGTCTGTGTATGGATTCATAAAAACAATATAGTATTACTAATGTTACCCATAAATGTAAATCAGAGATGCAGAACCTGCTTGATAATACAGAAAGTTGATTTGCTCATACAAAAATATGCAAATCTTAGGGAAACAACACTCTTCAAACCTTTTTAGCAACTCTCTCTACCTTCTCACCCCATCCCCAAGTCCTAATATAACTAAGCAATAACCTTTCACTGAAATTGATCTTTCACTGGCTTACAACAACAACAAAAAAACTGGAATAGAGTAGTTTTTCTCATATAAGTGTGTTTCAAGTATGCTCATGTTTCATACACCCTAATACTATTACTGAGAAATTTGAACTAAGAGTGCTTGTCATTAAAACTTTAGCAGTTCCCCACTGTGTCTGTTGTGGTCATCATGGTAGTGACAATAATGGGAAGACACCACTTATGAAGACCTTGCTGGCAAACTCAACATATGTAAGCAACAACAGAGAGTACAACATAAACTTCTGTTGAGCACAGTAACAGTAATTGGGATTGTTAACAGTAATTGGGGATTTTATGTGTATTTGTGATGAGGTAAAATGTTTAAATCTTACTGACACAACATCTCATTCACACCTTGCCTGAGTGGCTCAAACCAATTGCTGTCCTCCCTGCCCTGTGGCCAGCTCTGAGTTGTGAGCTGTACAGACATCCACACAGTGCCTTGTCCCCTGCACAGGAGACAACTGCCATGGAGGCAGCCTCAAGAACTGGGTGCTGGAGGGGAACCCACTGCCTGGTCCAGATCAGGAGTTACAGGGAGATACCTTCTCCCTAAAGGTCTGTGGTCCTGCAGAAATCCTGGTGCCCCCCCATGCCATGGATGTAGGTGCTTGGGGTGAGGTGAGCAGCCTGCCCAATCAGCTGCTATAGTGGGGTCACCAGTCCAGGGCTAAAATGAGGGCAAAGTGAAAGGAATAAATCAGTGAGTATATGAATGAGAAAAAGCGCCAAGTCATTATGCAAGGAAATGCTTAGGGTTATAAAGAGGGATCACATGGCTCTTGGATGTGATTGAAGAAGTCCTCTTGCACAGCATCTCCTGTAAAACAAGGAGCTTACTTTGGGACCATGATTGCTGAGAACACAAGAAACACACCATCAGTTTTGGTGCTACACTTCAGAAAGGCTTTTTCCAATGACTTTATGAAAGTGTGGTTTGCCAAATGTCTTAAGAGTCTTCAGAATAAAGTGGAGAATGCATGAGTTATCATTTCTGTGTAAATGCTATAGCTATGATTACAGAGACTCTGCAACTATTAGTCTGTGAGTACTTGAACAGAAAAAATGACATTTTCATCCAATTCTTGTAGATAAGACAGACTTGACCTGAACTTTAATTGCTTTGCAAAAACCACATTGAAATACTTCCTGAAAAAAAAAAAACCATTGAGGTCATGATTTTCATACAAATAGAATAGATGTCATATTTGTTTGATGTTTGATTTTGTTCTCACTTGTGGAAATCAGGTCCCATTTTTATGTGGAACAATGACATTTGTCAGTGAAAGCACCACATATTCTGTTTGACTCTGAGTTGCTAAAAATCCAACTAGTTTTGCTCCCATCAGTTTTACAGGTAGTTCAAATTGCCTCATAAAATTCTAATGGTTTTCTTCATACACAAAATGTATTGTGTGGCAGGCACAGAAAGCAGTTTCTGTATGTAATTGGATTGCTGTTACACCTCTAACTATTTTTAATTCTAAAATGTTGTGAACAATATGCTATCAGGTAAGGCCCACTTTTTAATTGTTAACTTTTTAAAGTAAACCACAGAAATTATTTTTGACTTCAAGCTTTCTTTTTTTTCTGGGGAATTGTCTTGTTGTGTATTAAAACTTTTTAAGCATCTATAATCTTGTAGATGAGAAAATTTTAACAGCCTGAGAAAATCACAAATCTATTATTACTTTTTTAATTGTCAGAGGTCTCATTTTGGTACTGAAATATAAGTCATTATTTTGGGGGGTTTAGACATAAGCACCAGCATTAACAGACTTCTTATGGTATGCTATTGCTTGTATTCAGGAGGGATGCATAAGCCATGACATTTTCTAACACCTTGCAATAGGTGTGGGAGAGATGCATAGACAAGAATTCTCCCAGATATTTTCATTATTTTGCTTTTTAAGTATGATAAATAAATACTGGTATCAACAATATAAAGTCCTCACAAATCTGTAAGTTACTTCTCAGGAATCAGGACTTAGAAGTCCTTCTTAGAAGTCCTGAAGTTTCTGGTGGTGGTATTTAAATTATTGTATTTGCCAGGTTCTTCTCATCATCTGTCTACATTCTTTGTTTTAAAGGAAACTCATATCAGTTTCAAAATTTTTTGCAGAACTGTGAGGCTTTAGCATCTACATGGTTTTAAACCTTGAGGCTTTATTAAGTGTTTTCTGTCTAGTAGTTATGACAGTTATGAGTGTTAGATATATAATCTAAAATACAAATTCTCACACAAGTAGAAATGATGGCTCACTGGAGTGAAAAGCGTTTTTAGAAGTTTGTATGGTAACTGAGACATCTAGGGTAGAATTTAATCAGTCTTAGAAGATTAAGGATTTTTAGTTTTGTGTTATAATTCAGTTAAACTGCCTTGATGTGCTGCAGAGCTGTTCACTCACATGAGCTCCAGCTAGCCTGGGGTTGGCTGCTCCCTTTCCATGTCTGAGAAAAAAACTACAACCCTAAATGTACAGTTGCTCACACAAAATACATAGCTCCAAAGCTGACACTTTATGCTCACTCCTATGCCCATGTGTTTAATCAGTTGCATCCCTAAAACCATTCTAGTATTCAGCTAAATGTTATTAGGTGTAGTTGTACCATTATGTTCGAGATCATCATTAGTAATTGGTATTATCAAAATAGCTGTTGATAGTCTAAAAATATAGATAATTCAAGGTTCATGGGAAGAAATATTAACCGTTTTATGAGCCAGCTAATACAGTTGGAAAAAATAAACCAGGACACATAAGCCTTTATTAGACTTGAAATAGAAGCAACAAACTTCAAAGGCAACCTGAGTTTATCTTGACCATATTTTGTATTAGCACCTACAGACAGACATAGCGGAGATCCATTCTGCAAAGCACTGTACAAACAGAAAATAAGAGACAGTTCCTGCTCCACTGACTTCACAAGGCAAACACTGAGCAGTGGAAGAAGAGGTGAAATAGGCACAAAAAGGTGAAGATTTAACAGCTTAATAACAGCCAGAGAGGAACTCACATCTCCTGGTCTGCAGTCCAGGCCCAAATTGCCCAGATCATGTTTGAAACACAAATAGAAAGTTACATTTCTTCCCTTGTAATCCTCAACAGGAAAGACTTACATGTATGAAGGTTGAAGTATATCCTATATAAGTCACTGCATGGCACCCAGTTCTGCAAATCACTTGTCCAAGTTGGAAACTCATGGAAATGCACTAATGGAAATCCACTGGTGGAAACACAGAAAGTCCCATGGAAAAGAAACAATTAATGGGATGAAGACCTTAATGTGAAGCTCCTCATTTTTACTTGTTTTATAAACACATATCATAGTTCTGAAAGATAGCCAGCCAGCATATTTACTTGTTCATTATCAACAGATAATTTAAAATTAGCAATTTGCAGGACTTTATATATCAGAAAGTAGGTTTAAAATAATGTAATAACCTAATTTCCTTTTTACCCCATTTTCTGATAGAGATATTTCTTTATTTTTTTTCCTCCATTTACAGGTGCAGAATTAAAGAACACGTTCACTCACTATATTATTGATGCACTTAAGTGGAGTGTTCCAAAGCATATAATTACCGTGTAGGCTTATGGCCCTGAAGTAGATTGGGATACTGGCACTGCATATCCATGATTTGAAGGACATACAGTGATGATTATAGAGGCAGTACTCTACATCCATTCCAGCCCTTTTGTGTTTAGCTGGTTGCCATGGCAAATAATTGGATAGAATCTAAGCCACTTTCTTCCAAGTGGGAAATTCATAATTTTACCCTTCACCTAATTTTGAACATACTTTCAAACAATCTTAAAGTTTCTGCAGGAATGAAACAGAGGCCTGGTAAGAGAAAAAACAGATTTCTACACATGGAAAAACACTTCATTTGGAAATTCCTTTGGATTTTTTTCTTTATTCCTAAAGAATCAGTTTTTTAAATAATGCGATACAGCAAAATGTAAGCCTGATGAAAGCTTAGTCTGAAAGTGAATGCTCAAATACAGCTTGCTTTAGCAGTTGGTATCAATTAGAAACAAAGGGATAATTTTACGCACTCCTATTTTTCAAATTTATTTAGCCCAACCCTTTTTTAAACTTTGAAAATATTTATCACGTTTTGTTATGATTCATGTTAATCATCTAACACATCCCTTTTTTACTTTGTTTCTTTTCCTGAAGACATGGACAAACTTCCCAAAAGATCCTCTGTGATTTCACATCGGTGCCAAATATGTGTAGTCCTAGCTCAGTTAGGGGTTTGCTATCTTATCAACTGCAGTCCTCAAATGTAAAACCTCAGCAAGCATTGCACAACACATGGCAATCCAGGAAAATCCAAACCTCTTCTGCTCACCACAGTATTTTACAGTGGGAATCTCTGGAGGAACACAGAATACAAGAAGTAGGTCTTGTCCCATCACATTACTCCTGAGCATTGCAGGAGCCACTGCTGCCTTCTTGCCTTTAAAGCAATCAGGACTCTAATGGGGCAAGAAATTAGACCTGTCCCTATAACAGGTACATAGGGAAGGCTATGGCTGGAATCACACCATTTTCCTTAGGCAGTTAAAGTGTTGACTTTTTTAAGAAGCAGCATTCCTAAAATAAGCAATTACTTGGACATTGAAGAAGTAGATGGCTTTGATCCCTCTGGAGAGGGTCATATCTGCCTATATTTTCCATGCCTAAAGCAGATGGACAGGATAGCCCCAGAGGCCTTCAGAAAGCCACCTACGTCTTCAATGGTTAGATAGGAAAATTAAGCTCTTCTTTACTTTGTTATATGTTTAAACCTTAAACATAACCATTTTCTTTAGCAGTACTGAGCCACATGGACTGTAATTGCACTTGTGATATGGGGGCCAGGGTAGTATGCCTGACCTTTCTGTCTTTCTAATTCTTATCACCTTCCATAATAATAACTGACTGCATTTCAAACTTCCTAACAAACTAGAACCTGGTTTACTTGCTCCTTTGACAGAAGTATTAAATCCAAGATTAGAAAATTAAAGTTTGATGTTGACACTGAGTAAGCATAGTTAATTTAGGAATTAAGTCAATTGAAGGATTTAAGATTTAAGGCTAGTTCTGATCAGCAAGGCAATTTCTTTAATTTTATTTCTCCAGTCTTCATTCTGCACATTCAATTGCTGAAACTTAGTCCCAGAGGTTTTTCTTTAGATTCCCCATTACTGAGCACCTACAGCAGGACATAAAAATTGAGATACAATTTTTAAATAAAAAGTGTTCCAAATACATTCACAGCTACTTTTTCTTTTTTTCTGATTTTTTGCAATGTTTTTTCTGTAAAGTTTATCCTTTACTGAAAGATTCAGCATTGAATCACTGAGCTATTGTTAGTAGTATCTTACTATTTACAAGTAGTTAATAGTAAACATAATTTTTCAGTTTGGAAATTAGCAATACATTCTATTTTTAAAATTATAGCCTGCCTAGAATCTAAAATAAGGGGAGCTTCTGCCTGACTTGCGAACTAATCAACATCGGAGCATCTTCTTGGAGTCTCTTGTGTGTGCTGGAGTCAGTCCACACTTTCCTTTCTTCTACCTAGCCCAGAGAACATCGCAACAAGAGAACTACATGAGAAAATATTTCAATTTTTTTTAAATTAATTTGGAATTAGTACACTGCTGCCTTTCTGAAGATGTATTGCAGTTTCAGTGGGACAGATGCCATTAGTAACTTCTTTTTGTTGAGCAGGAGGACTAGGACTATATTCTGTAAACAGATATGTCATCTTTAATCATGTATTAAAACAGCTTGAAATGTTATTTAAGTTAACAGCAGTTTTATTGCTCAGAGACGGTAGTGGCTAAAGGATATTACCTTAGGTGAACAAGGTTGTAGAATCATACAATCGTTAAAACATTTAGGTTGGAAAAGAACTTTAAGATCATTGAGTCCAATGGTAAAAACCATTCTGAGGAAATGCAGATGAGAGAGAAAGCATGTTATCCTGGTTAAAAAAAAATACCTACAAGAGGTAAATGCCTACAAGGAGAGTAATATGTAGTTTAAATTTGGAGTGCAGGCTGTTCCAAGCACCAGACTTACGACTGTGGCCTAGAAGAATGGAGAACTGGAGCTATGTATTGGGTAGATTGCCTGTTACAGTATGCTCAGGCACTAAGAAGTAGAGATACATCCCATTGTAGGCACTTACCTCTGTTTTCTTTCTTTTGGATGATGTCAAGACTATAACAAACATTTCAGCAATTCTAGCTCCCATCAGCTCATTCTTTCTTGTAGTGGCTTGATTTAATTATGCCATGTACCCTTGCCAGAGAACTGCATATGA
The DNA here is from genome assembly GCF_023634155.1 of Falco peregrinus. NCBI lineage: Eukaryota > Metazoa > Chordata > Aves > Falconiformes > Falconidae > Falco > Falco peregrinus. The sequence goes on from NC_073739.1 coordinate 67,563,386, forward strand.
TAAGCATGGATCCAATTCTGAAGCAATCTTCAGGGCAAGACACACTGCCCTGTCTGTCTTAAGCCGGAAAATATTGCATGAAACTGGGTACCAGTTTCCATCTCACTGCTATTTCATATCCTCTGCACCTGAGTAGATTAGGAGGCCAAAAAGCAATGTCATAAGCAACAGCTCACAAACACATTTTCACATTCAGTGCTACACATTGTTGCTAATATCCTGAATATACTTGAAATTCCTGTCAGTACCCAGGGTGCCGTTCTACCCGACAACTTTCTCTTGAAGACAGTAGGGGTTTTAATCCAGAAGCAATGGTTCTTTCTCCCAGGGTCTCTGTCTGGGCATGTATTAAAGTTAAATTACTCTTTGCAAGGAGGGCCTGCTTGCTGGGTAGACCCTATGCCTGGCTGCCCTGGCCCATGATGGTGGGGGCAGGTGCTCGCAGGCCCTTGCCTGCAGCGGTGAGACCTTGAGACTCACTCCTGACATGATAACTAGCCTTCATCCAGCTAGTGGCTCCTCCTCCACAACGAAGGCTAGGGTAGGCTCCTTGGTAGCTCGAGGAACTGAGCAGGCACCCTGCACTCCTTCAGGCTCCATACGTTCAGCCCCCCCTGCAGCCGTTTGGCACCCCCTTCGGTGTCACTGTGGCTGATCTGGGCACATTGTGTGTTACAGGCACGGAGCTCTGCCGGCGTAGCGTAGCCTCAGTATGAACTTCTGCCTTTTGCAGCCAAAAAATGAACAAACAACAAAACCCCCTAGATATGATTCTTCTGTTCAAATGTCAGAGTGATGCAATACTGAGGCAAGCTCAGAAGGGAAAAAGGAGAATCTATAGCTTTCCTCAGACTCTCCAGTGGTGACATAGCAGAAACCATTAGGAATACCTTCCACACTTGCTGCTAATAATTTGATACCTATGTTTTCTTGTCTTAAGCTGCTTTTCTTAAGTGTAGCACTTTGGATGGAGCTTGGAGACCCAGCATTGAGGACAGTGACATTATTTCAAAAACTTTTTGCTGCAGACATCCAAGTGTTGTGAGGCCTTAGCTGGGCTGAGGTTGGGAAAATGGTGTCTATGAAAATACGAAGATAATCACAAAACTTGCATTAGCTTTGGTGGGTCCTAAGCTGAATTTCTTCTCCCCTGGTAGAGAAAATATGTTGCCTGAATGTGTCAGTTGATGACTTTTGGATATACTGTTGTGATGGCAAAGTCAGTTAGCTTGATGCCTTTCCCTGGTGCACCCAGCTCTCTAAGGTCTGTGTTTCATCAGACCTCTGGAGTGGAATTACAGTTGTAAGTCTTTCTTCTGCTAGGAATAATGTAATGTGGAATTGTAAGAGGTTTCATTACACATTATTTCATGAACACCACCTTAATTCCAGGTAGCAACATGCAAAAATTAGTGTGAACGAACACTAAGGAGGAACAGAGAGCTGTATGTATGGCCTAAATACCCTTCTTTTTGTTAGGCACTGCTGTGCTACAGCTGTTGTTTAATACATGTCTAATCAGCTAGGAAGTACTTCAAATATTTTTAATCAATTCCTACAAATATGACCAACTCCAGAACATTAAAGTGATAAATAAATACAGACTGTTGGACAAAAAAAAATATGCTGTAGAAATGTAATGTGCACAATGGACTCTATCTCATTGCCTCTCTAGAACAGTACAACTCTCAAAGGTGCTCCACTTCTTGGTTTATAATCTTGTCTGAAAATATTTATTTTTCTTTTATGTTATTTCCTTTAGCATTCCAGTCATTTAAGTAACACTTTAATTTTACACCATTTGAAACATGGCAGGTTTTAAAAATTTTAATATATGAACCCAATGCATTTACCTGCTTCAACGGTTCTCTCTCTATAAAAGAGAAAAGAATACATGACCTTTATATTTTCCATTGGCCTTACTACAATGAATGTGAGAATCATGCTTTATGTTCATTAGCATGTATAAATCCTTTAAATTAACATAGGACCTGGTGTGCATTTATGGTGTCATTATTATAAACCTCAAGTACAGTAGGGGTATCAGGTTGACAATGCACACCCTGGAGCATATTACTGCTTTTTTAAAAATCATACTTCTTTCAATGACTTCAGTAATGGACTCCAACCTGTGCAGATGTGGTTGTGTAATTATGAATTTGAGAATCCTCGTTAACCAATCAGGGTTGTCACTGCTCAGCAAGTCATGCATATTGGCCAATTAATCCTATCAAGAATAACTTCCCTTGGGCAACACATATGATCTGCAAAAATGCAAAAATAATTAAAATTATTCTAAAATTTTCAACACAGAAGATATGTTGTATATTTTACAAATACATAAGATATAGAGAATATAAAATATACAAGAAAAATAAAATCAGCTCTAATGTAAAGAGTGTATTATATTTGTCTGTTGCATTCCTTCTTTCTGTGTAATTCGTTGTCTTGATAAGAGATGCTCTCAATGGAAGCACCACAGTGTTCAGGAGCAGCTGACAAATTAGCCATTAACAGTCTCTCCAAACGTTGCAAAATAAGGACAGAAATGGTTTAGTGATGGACTTGGCAGTCCTAGGTTAATGGTTGGACTTGACGGTCTCAAAGGTCTTTTCCAACCTAAATGATTCCGTCATTCTAAGTTACAAAGACATTACCTTTTTGCTTCATCTTCTGCCCGCTATTTCTCTTCCAAACACAACTTGTAGTAATATTTTTTTGTCATTTGCATTCCTGCACCAAAGGATATGTTCTAACTGGTGCTGGAAAAGAATAATAAAAAGTGTGGTTAAAGCAGGTGCTGTTTGTAGTGTTTATATAAACACATTAGCACTCTTTTGACACAGCATGACCTGAACGAGCAGTTCATCCTACTAGTAGCAGGGAAACAATAACTGAGTGTACCAGAGCCGAGTTCATTCAGAGACTGCAAAATTAACACCAGATTATGAATACGCTTGCCACTGGTAATTAATCGTGAAAATTGCTGGAGGAGTTCCCCTACTGTGAGGGATATTGGCAGAAGTATTTACTGCTAATAGACCTTGTTTAAGCTTTTTTTTCTTTTTTTTCTTCCACCCCCTTAGAGATAAAACTTACAATGGGCTGCACAGGAACTTTACAGGATTATTACATTCTCTTTTGACCTGTTTTCTTATTAACATTTCAGAATATCCCCAGTGTTTTTCTCTCTGCTACTAGATATGTGCATTGTGTGTTCATATTCAGACCATTAAACTGTCCCTTACAGTGGAAGATAATTTCAGTCTGGATACTGTTTTTCTATATTCCACAGTAATCTAATATTATCCCATATTTTGCAGCAATAACTTGGAGAGATCATACGAAGACTTTTGTGTATTTCAAATAATATACAAGCTTTTATAACCTTAGGTAGTGGTTATAAGATCCACAAAATCTTTGATGTGCCTATCATTTTAACCAATTATCCTTATATACACCTTCTCTTACATGCTTTTAAAGTGTGAAAAATGACCAAGATGTTTTCAATCTACTGTGTTTTAAATACAGAAAAGATATACAAGCATGACTATATTAATGAATTAAAAATAAAAATGGAACAAAATAACTTATGGTAGGTTACATACTTCCCTCTACATTTTCCTAAAATAGATTATGCAATATAATATAATCATATTATATGTTCCTTCCTTTAAAAAAGAAAAAAAAATTATCCATCATGACTGGTTTTTGACAGGTGTCTTATTGGACAGAAATAAAGGCCAGTTTCTTAGTGAAATTAAGACAGATTTGTTATCAAGTTTAATGAAAGTAGGGTTGCGTCCCATATTTGTTAAGTTTTTATTATTGTACAATATGGGGATTATGGAGGCATTTATTGCTGATTTTATGATGAACAGTAATGAACCTTAGACTGTATATGCCAATATTTGATTAAGTGCATATATAGCATATTCTTCAGGCAATTTAGTCAATAATTACAACTGTTTAACTTTTATAAGACTTTTGAGATTGATCTTTTTCCATTAACATTTAACTATATTTTTTGAGAACTTTTTCATTATTTTCCTATTGATTTTAATAGGAATGCAACTTTACTCCTTAAATATTCAGTACCCAAGCACTATATATTTTATTTTTCTATTAAAGATGGGGGGGGGGGGGGCATGGGACGACACATGTCTTTTTAAAACTACTTAGAATCTGTACTTCATTTCTTTATTTTTTTCTTATAAAACACCTACTTAGTCTTCATATTACCGTCTTTATTAGAATAAGAGTTCTGTCAGCCTAAACACAATGAAGGCCTTGTATTTTTCTGTGGGTTAGGTGTATATTTTATAGCCAATACTTAAGCCCAGCGCAGACAATGTAGACAACATAGACAATGGACACACCACTATTGAATTCAACCATTCAGATTGAGAATGTTGTTAATTTGAATATATACTATGTTCATTGAATTTTTACCCTTTGTGGCTTTGATAGTTTCAAATAAATGGAGGTGCTCTTGTAACATTACTTTCATATTTTGTTCTTCTAAACAGAGGGGCTTTTGTCTAGCTGGCATCATTTAGTGTGAAAGATCACAGAGCCTAAATAGGCTACATTGCTCTAAACAGCTATGTTTTACAGGGAAGATGCCTTGCAAATATTTATTCATGATAGCACACTGCGTAACCTTCCTTCTGTCTTCCCCTCAAATTCTCTGAAGCTTTTTTTTTTTTTTTAGCTGATCCCACAGGCAACAAAAATCAACAGCTAACAATTAGTAGCTGTCACACTGTTCAGACACCGAACAATAAAACACTGCAGAGGTTAAACTGTCTCTTGATCATGTTAAGAGTAACAATTCTGGTCATTTATATGCCTCTAGCATACAAGTTTTATATAATTTGAAAATTTTTATGCTAAATTAGTTGTAGTACCAAAGCATGTTATGTTTCATTTATGAAACAAATGGCTTTTATTTTGAGTAAGATTACAGTTGTATTTTTAGATATCAGAAGGCTGGATTCAAATTTAAAAAAAGATCTTCAAAGAATACCTCCTTCCCTAGGTAACACAGCTGTCTAATATCAGTATTTTGTTGCTCTGAGAAAAGAAATGTTCAAGGTTCTATATTCTGCGTACATAAAGAGAATCATATGCTGACTTATTCAGGGTGTCCTTTTCTATCTCTCCAAATTTTTTGTTTTAATGAATGTTTACAAAATGCATTCTATATTATTCAAATAATGAATTTAAAAAAAAAAACCAAAACCTTGTGTTGCAAATGACATCTGAGGTCAGGTACCCTAATTCACAATGAATAATAATTTATCCATGTTACTTCTGGTTCTACATAGCACAAAAAGGCACATCTGACTGCTGTTAGTGTAAAAATATGAGTATTTCTTGAGGTAATAGACATTAAAAACCATTTATATTGCTATGGCTCCTAGTAGCTTCCTTTCTTAAATATCTTATAACCTTTATAAAAATATATTCCCAATAATTTTATTTTGGTCTTTAACCTTAAAAATCTCTCTGTTTATATGACAAGGAAGCTCTGATTTTGGTTGAGCAAATTATGTTGTAATTTAGTTGAGTGATCATTTTAATTTTCGCAATCAAACTATTTAGCTTCAACATAGCTCACTTTCAATTTGCTTATGTGTTATGGAAATCAAATATTGAAAAATGCCTCCATGCATTTGGTGTAGGAACCAAAAATTTGTTTAGTTTATATAATCAGAATAACCTTGATTTATAAAGAAAAGAAGATAAAAATTCAAGTGTATTCCTGCAAGGCAGTGGCCAAATTGACTGTGAACAGATCTGTGTCTACAGTGGCAGCATGACACAAAAAAAAAAGAAAATAATCAAAACTAATGTTTGTGTAACAAAATTGCACACATTCATATCCAAAACACTAATATACCTGTAACAGCTCAATCATAGAGGGTTTCTTCTTCACCAAAAGGAGTCATTTCTGTTTGTGAAACAAAAGGTAATTTAGCCATATATTCTGTATGGACTGTGTCAGACCCTGGAGACCTTCAGAGTAATCTGCATCTCTCCATTGACCATTTAGCAATTTCTTGTGGGGCAAACAGTTCTGCACACATAAAATGTTGGTGTATCCCCATATAAGTAAACTGTCTGAGTTAATCATGCTGGATCAGGGTCTCAGGACCCTTTAGGCATGATTCTGCACTGGCCAATTTGCTAACACTTTGCGCAAGGACATAGACCACTTTTGAATACAAAGCCAGGTTGTAAAGAACAAGCAGTTTGGTACTTTCTCACAGACATATCATACTTATTGCTAGTACCACTTGCTCATAGTGTTGCTTATTATGATATAACCTCTTTAAAATCCAAAGTGGACTAAGTGTTCCCAGCACCCTCAAATAACAAATAAGTAAAAGTGTCTGGAAATGATTGATTTATCATCTAAGTACTTCCTTTACATGATAGACATAAGGACTCTGAACCATCTTGACAAAAATCCATTTAAGTGTGCCTTTCTATACATGTATACAATAGACTGTGTAATTACAGCATATGGGGTAAATAGTATATGTTTTTAAAATTAGTATGCATGCCAAAACACATTTACCTTAAAAAGTGTAGCAGCTTTGAGGCAGTTATTTTAGTCCATCAGGTAAATAGCACACTTTTCCTAAATGCTGCACAAATGTATGTCATTTTGCAGTATGTGTTATTATATAATGACTACCTATGCTTTGAAAAAGATAAACTATTCTGTTGTGTCAATACTTCTAAAAATTCATGACATCATATTTTTACTTCCTTAAGTTGGGAATAAAAAGTAAACCAAAAAAATATAAAACAAAGACATTAACAAAGGCAGCTCTAAAACAATCCTCCAACCTCATAACTGCCCAAGCAACCATTAGGGGATTAATTTTTAGCTTTCACTATACCAGAGCATTTTCAGGTGGGACAGAAGATTCTGCTCAGTGTAGTAGGGAAGGGAGAAAAAGCTATGATTTTGCATATTACTAATGCCTTATTTCTTTTTGCTGGAGTACAAGAACAGAATTTGCTTACCTTGACATCAAACTTCCTTTTGCAAATATTCTCTGCTGTGATACATATTCTTTCTTTTTATACTTGTATGCTCTTTGTGTTCAAAATATCAGAGTTTTTATGCTCTCTATGGGCCATGCAGAACTTGAAATAGCATTTGAAGATGAAAATATGCACTAGGACAAACAGGAAAGTTTTCAGAAAAAAAACCCCAAACTGTAATAAAAGCAATGAAAGGATTGAAAAGAAATGGCTTATGAGGAGAGAGAAGAACAAACCAAAATTAAAAAGTGGATTCTGAGGGTATGACAGTATTCATGAGGGTGCAATGGACCAAAAGAATAAAGGTCAAAGATCCTTTTCCCCTTCTCACCAATCGTGTGCCTTGCAAATAGATCAAGTAGTCTTAGAGTTTATGCTCACAAATCCTAAGGAATTATGGTATAAAATCATGTATCTATACTAGCACAAAAGAAAAGGAGGAGACAAGATCAAGTCTGAAAACCTAGAGCAAAGTCATCCAATCTTGGCAGTCATGGCTAAAAATTAAAGTTTCAGACCCTTCACATTTTTTTGTCCATCAGTAATTTCTCCTCTTTCCCCATGTGAAAGACATTACTTGCCTCCTATAATCCCTGCCTCATACAGTCACCCTGCACCCACTTGTCAAGCAGCCAGCCTAATCCTCTCCACCCAGAAGCAGGAGCCACACTACACTTGCACTATCATCTTCCAGTGCCATAGGGGCACTGACGAGTAAAAGGAGTGTAGCTATAATCCTGGTGGGCTACCCCATCTCACCTATAGGAGTCTCATCCTGTAGGTAGTGGCTTTGGTTCTTCCTTTCCTCTTTGGAATAGCTCTTCCAGAAGCTTCTTGAATCTCCTTTATTTCATTCAAGTACCTGGGCGGATGAAGTAGAACAAACAATTCGACATTGATCTGTGTGGGCAGGAGGCAAACTTACACAGCTCAAATTATGTTCAGTACCTGACTAAGTGAGCCCAACTACTCTAGTAGAAAAAGTTTAGTTTAAAAGTCAAAAAGTTGCTTACACTGTAATGAAGAATATACCTACAGATTTAAGGAGAAGCTATGGAAAGTCCATACCTCTTGGGCTTCTACTTTAACAGGGAATGCTGTAGTCTTCTATTATTCAAGTGATACCAGACAGAGCTTTGTTTACATCTATACAATTTTTTTTCCTTTTATTTAAAGACTAGCTCTATGCTTGGGGAAGTATGGAAATAAAATATGATTGCAGTAGTTTTGGATGAATCGGGGTTTACTTCAGTCACAGGAATTCCTATTTATATTTCTAGAGCTGATAGAAAGAAAAAGCTAACATAAACTACCCAGCCCCATTCATTTTTTAAAGTCATAGCAATCTTTCTTGGAAAGATTTGGACTAATTTGTCACAAAGGAGCATCATTCTGGTCTTGACAATAGAGGACAATTTCAACAGAACTTCCAAGAGTTCACAGAACATTTTTGTCCCTAAGAGTAGTCCCTCTGGATGGGGTCTGAATTTTGTTTGCTGGATAATCTGATTTCTACTTTCTAACCTGAAGCAAGGTGATACTTGCTCCAGGAATGACATCTTTATATTTCCATTTTGAGGCAGAGAGAGTAAGGCATGAACCAATGTATTCAGTATGTTACTAAACAGGGAAACATTTAATGCCTTTTAATCCATACGACATTCAGAAGCAAATTGGAAAATTAAAACATATTCATAGACAATTAATTAAACATAAATTTAATTACCTAATTTGTAACATTCTCAGGTTGAAAATTCTCACTTGTGCTACGTAACTGAATTGCTCTAAATTACCAGAATGAGGTATTTTTGTTAACACAGATAGGAGGAAGAAGTTCAGGATAGTTCTCACAATTTTGATATCTTGTCCTGATTTCAGAGTAGTTACAAAATTTTAATTAACTGGAAAAACTATTTTGCTCTACTCTTGACAGATTCCTCCTGGTGTATTTCTGAATTCTCCATGCCACTGCCTTCTACCGAGTGGTTTCACAGTCAGGGGTATGGCTTGATGGAAAGTTTTACTTTCATCAGAGTGAACTTCAGCTTTAAAGACTTAATTTTAAAACAAATATTTTTACCCTGCAATTAAAGATGCTATGTTTCGCATTTACGTGTTTCTAATGTAAGAACTCCAAAGTGTTCTCCCCAGCAAGGACCCCAGGAACTAACGGCCTACAATTTTCAGTGGTGAACAAAGTATTGTTCTTTTGAACTGAAAAGCTTCTTTGGCTCTTCCAGCATAGTAAGTCTGAAAAGAGAAGCCCATTTATTGCATTTGTTTACATAGAAGACTTTTTTGTTTACTTTCGCATTTATTCTTATTTAAGGCAATATTTATTTCTTTGACTTTCACGAAGAGGGGATTCAATGAAAAGACAACACATTTTTACAGATGGCAATTCACTTGCTTACAGGGATCCTTTGGTATTTTAGCCCCAATGATGGAGAAAAAACGGTTTGTTATAAGTGCTGAATTGCTTTTTCTTTTCACGTGTAGTAGCACTTAAGTGTTATGTTAAGCCTGAGGCAGGAAAGACTTTAAATGACCTGTTCTGACTGGAATTGTGTTTACTGTACTTTTTTCAAAATGTAGTGCAGGGTCCCTTCCCTTATCAGTACCTAAAGTCTAACAGTTTACAGACTGAAATTTCCCTTTCGAGGCAATGTTGGATTCATCTGTTTTGCTGGTGGTAGGGTTATTTGGTTTTGGTTTGTGTTGGTTTGTTTGTTTCACAGCAAAAGGTTTGATGAATTCTGCAGTTTGGCTGTCTGCCTTGTACTACCTGGCATCAGCCTCTAGGCTAGGAATCTGCATTTTTCAGCTCACAGAAATTGCCCAAAAGGCTGCTAGAAGCATTGCATATCAAAATGTGTAGGTACACATCTTTCTAACTGTTTGCATTGGAAATTCTGGCAGAGAAGTTGTAGGAGTACTCTCTGTGGGCCTAAACCAGTGAACAATTAAGAAGTGTCTGTAGGGGATGATTGCCCTTGGCATTCATGACTGCGAGCATGGCATGCAGGGTTTGCTCATTCAAACCTTTAGTGAATCCATATGGCAGAAGAGCCTCATAAACATAATGAATGTGGGAAAATCTCCCAATGGAGTTCAACACTGCAGCTCTCCAGTCACTCACTGTGTTCTGTTCTGATTTTCTTTCATCCAGGCTGTAACTTGTTTTTCTCCCTACCCTGCCTTACACCTCGAACAACCAGACAATGCTGTCTATCTGCCCTCCTTCACAAAAATAATCCTCCTATAACTGAATTATTTCTTGAAGCAAGTCTTCTTCCCGCCTTCTGCCAGGTCCTATAAACATCATGTGGGTTTGTGTTTGCATTATCCCTTTACCAACTATAGGTTGCAAATTCCTGAGAAGGAAATATTTATGTTACCTCATTTCACACTACACATGGTGATAGGTACACTGGGGATGTTAGTGACATGCTAACACATGCCATGCTTGCTGGAGGATAAAATGCAGAAGATATAAGTCAATGGGGTTTTTTTACCTCTATAGCAGTAACTATCTTGGGCCAGCACACATATATGTACATGCAGTTTGGTTTCATGCTGGCCATCAACAAAGATCTCAGTGGCCTCAGTGTCCCTCCATGACAAGAAGAAAGACAGCAGCTCCATGGGTTTCTTATAATTTTTTAGCAAGGTGCCAGGTGTGACACAGGATCTCTCTGAAAGACTCACATTCATAGGATCATAGAATCACAGAAACATCTATGTTGGAAAAGACCTTTGAGATTATCAAGTCCAACTGTTAACCCAGGACTGCCACGTCCATCACTAAACCCTGTGCCTAAGTGCTGCATCTACACATTTTTTTAATACCTCTAGGGATGGTGATTCTACCACCTTCCTTGGAAGCCTGTTCCAACGATTGACAACCCTTCCAGTGAAGAAATTTTTCTAATATCCAATCTAAACCTCTTTTAGTGTAACTTGAGGCTGTTTCCTCTTATCCTGTTGTTAGTTATATGGGACAAGAGACCTACCCTCAACTGCCTACAGCCTCCATTCAGGTAGTTGTAAAATTCTGCACCCCACCCCACCTCCCCAAGTCTCCTCTTCTCCAGACTAAACAACCCCAGTTCCCTCAACTGCTCCTCATAAGTTTCATTCTCTGGACCCTTCACCAGCTTTGTTGCCCTTCTCTGGACACACTGCTCCAGCCCCTCTGTGTCCCTCTTGCAGTGAGGGCCCAAGGCTGAACACAGGATTCAAGGTGTGGCCTCGCCAGTGCCCAGTACAGGGGGACAATTGCTTCCCTGGTCCTGCTGGCCACACTGTTTCTGTCTGATACAAGCCAGGATGCTGCTGGCCTCCTTGGCCACCTGGGCACACGGGGGGCTCATGCCCAGCTGGCCGCCAACCAGCCCCCCCAGGCCCTTTCCCCCCAAGCAGTTCCCAGCCCCCTGCCCCCAGCCCGCAGCGCTGCGGGGGCTGGTATGACCCACGGGTAGGACCCGGCACTGAGCCTGGTTGAACCTCACACAACTGGCCTGGGCCCATCGCTCCAGCCTGGCCAGACCCCTCTGCAGAGCCTCCTGCCCTACAGCAGATCAACACTCCCCCAGCTTGGTGTTGCCTGCAAACTTGATCCTCTTGTCCAGACGATCAATAGACATATGTAACAGAATTGGCTCTATACTGAGCACTGCAGAACAACACTTGTGACTGGCCGTCAGTGGATGTAACTCCTTTTACTATCATTCTTTGGGCTCAGCCATCCAGCCAGGTTTTAATCCAGCACAGAGTACACCCATACAAGCCATGCGTAGTCAGTTTCTCCTGGAGCATCTTCGGGGAGACAGTGTCAAAGGCTTTACGAAGGTCCAGGCGGACAACATCCACAGACTTTCCCTCATCCACTAGGTGGGTCACCTCTCCATAGAAGAGGATCAGGCTGGTCTGGCAGGACCTGCCTTTCACAAACCCATGCTGGCTAGGCCTGATCCCCTGGCTGTCCTGTACATGCCACATGACAGCACTCAGGGTGATCTGCTCCATGACCTTCCCTGGCACTGAGGTCAGGCTGACAGGCCTGTAGTTCCCCAGATCCTCCTTCCTGCCCTTCTTGTAGGTTGGCATCACACTGGTTAACCTCCAGTCCACTGGGACCTCCCCAGTTAGCCAGGACTGTTGATAAATGATGGGAAGCAGTTTGGCGAGATCCTCTGCCAGCTCCCTTGGTACCTTTGGGTGGATCCCATCTGGCCCCATGGACATATGCATATCTAAGTGGAGCAGCAGATCACTAATCATTTCCTTCTGGACTGTGGCAACTTCATTCTGCTCCTCATCATTGTCTTCCAGCTCAGGAGACTCAGTACCCAGAGGGAAGCCAGTCTTACTATTAAAAACTGAAGCAAAGAAAGTATTAAGTACCTCAGCCTTTTCCTTATCCTTTGTGGCAGTGTTCCCCCCCACATCCAATAAAGGATGGAGATCATCATTGGCTCTTCTTTTGTTTCTAACGTATTTGTAAAAACAGGTTTTGTTATCTTTTATGGCAGTAGCCAGCCTGAGTTCTAGCTGGGCGTTTTCCTCCCTAATCTTTGTCCCTTTAATCAAGGTCCCATAACCTTGCAACATCTTTATAGTCCTCCAGAGTTGCCTGCCCCTTCTTCCAAAGGTGTTAAACTCTCCTTTTTTCCCCCAGAGTTCCAGCCAAAGCTTTCTGCTCAGCCAGGCCAGTCTTTTCCCCACCAATTTGCCTTTCAGTATATGAAGACGGCCTGCTCCTGTGCCTTTAAGACTACCTTCTTGAAGAATGTCTGGCCTTCCTGGACTCCTTGGCCCTTCAGAACTATCTCCCAAGGGACTCTGTCATCCAGGCTCTTAAACAAGCCAAAGTCAGCCCTCTGAAAGTCCTAGGTAACAAAGTGGTTCTGCTGAACCCCCCTCCTTACTTCTCCAAGAACTGAAAACTATCATCTCACAATCATTATGCCCGTGACATCCTCTGACCATCACACCCCCCCACCAGTCCTTTTCCTGTTTGTAAGCAGCAGGCCCAGCAGGGCATCTCCCCTGGTTGGCACACTGGCCAGCTGTGTCAGGAAGTTCCAACACATTTACTCCAAAGAAACTCAAAACTGGCCATTCCTCAAGTGTACATCCCCCTTGTGGTTTTGCTTCTTCCTGTTACCTATATATCACATAGTCTTCAGAGCATATATCAGGGTTGCACTGCAAAAGATGTGTGAACCACAGAGGTAAAATCTAACAAACTTCATGAACTGAAGGACATGCTGAATAAAAGCAGTCCAGCAGGAGCAGAACTCGGGTTCTTCAGGGGCTTTGCTGACTGTAGCTAATGTAAAACAAAAGCATGTGTACAGAGACTGCTGACTGTTATCTTACAGTATAGCGAAATCCAAAGATATGTGGGAGGCAGTAAGAATCAGCATATATCTTCAAGACTGGAATTAAAACAGTTATGTCATAACTGTGATTTTCCAGGACTCATTTTTGTCTCTTCTGGAATGTATTGCCTCTGGATGCATCAAGTGTATCCCTGCCCATGGCAGCAGGGTTGGAACTAGATGATCTTTGAGGTCCCTTCCAACCCAAAACATTCTGTGATTCTATGATTTGTAGTGCCATAATAAGGCAGAACACACTAGTGGCTGAACTCCAGGCTAGTTTCCCTGGTTAGGCAAAGGGAATCAATAATCAAAACACTGGTTAATTAAATTCATCCTGACATTTTTTGATTTTCATTCCTGTTAAAATACAGTAAAGATCTTTAAAAAAGAGAGAGAAACTCATAAATTAATCACAAAATGTAAGGCTGACTGAATCATGCTGACACAGAATTGCTGCTCAGTTTCAATGCTGGTCACTGAAAATTTGTTTTTCTTTTTGAAAAAAAATTTTGGTTTTCAGATTATCTGAGGAATCCAATGGTGTGCCTTAAAAACTCAAACAAAAAAATCCCAAATATATTCAAAACAAATAATAGTGAAACATTTAAAATATCAGATTTTTTTCTAGCATTGCAGGATATTTGAGCAGTATGTTGTCAACAATGTAAATAATTTTAAATATTAAAACATCAAATGACAAACAAAGCAGCAAACTTTTAAATCAAAGATCATGAGCATTATCCTTATGAAAAGTTGAGATCATTACAAAATTATTTACTGCATAAAACCTCTTAAAGATAATTAATCACCCTACATCACTTAAATATAACTCAACCATTATTTTCAATTCCTAAAAATTAAATTAGGAACACAAAAAAATATCAAAATGAGCATGTAATATTAAAACCATCTTTACATTAATTTCATTTTCCTGGCTGCTTTGATATAGGAAAGGAAAGTGTTTCAAACAAATACCATGCTTTTAAAGTCAGTCTATAGGAATCCTCTTCTTAAGTTGAATACTTGCATTCTTCCCAAGACAAATCACAGAAGCACATAATATCTGGGGTTGGAAAGAACCTCTGGAGTCCATCTAGTCCAACCCCCTGCTAAAGCAGGTTCACCTAGAGCAGGTTGCACAAGATTGCATCCAGGTGGGTTTTGAATGTCTACAGAGAAGGAAATTCCATGACCTCTCTGGGCAGCCTGTTTTAGTGCTGTGTGACCCTCAAAGTAAAGCAATTCTTCCTCACATCCAGGTGGAACATCCCGTGCTGCAATTTGTGTCCATTGCCCCATGTCCTGTTGCTGGGCTCTGCTGAAAGGAGCCTGGGCCCATCCTTGTGACACTTGCCCTTAAGACATTTGTATGCATTAATAAGATCCCCTTATCTCAGTCTCCTGTTCTCCAGGCTGAACAGGCCCAGCTCCCTCAGTCTTTCCGCACAAGGGACATGCTCCATTCCTCTAATCATCTTCATAGCCCTCCACTGAACCCTCCAGTAGTTCCCTCTCCCTACTGAAACTGGGAAGCCCAGACCTGGAAACACTTCAGAGCTCTGGAAACAGCTCCCTAAAACACCAGAATTAAGTTATAGAATAGCATAGAATAATTCACTACTTTAAAGAAAGAAAAAAACTAAAGTTAACATACCATTTAACTGATCTGGGGAGGTATCAGAAGCATACAAGAAAAAGCCTCCATTCAAATGAATTACTTCTGAGGTTCAAAAAATATTTAGAAGAAACAGTAGAAATAATAGAATACTCTAAAATTAATCCATTATACTTGTTTACCATCTAAACTTGAAATATTTACCTGTATATTTAACTTAACATTTTGAAAATAATTCCAGACATTGATCTATATGAAAGAGAGTAAACACATGTCTTTGAATTATTGGCTGCTGTTATAGAATCACAGATGAATGAACCAAACAGCTAAATACAAAATTACAGAACTTTATAAAGTACTATGTGTTTTTTAAAATACATGCCAAATGTGGCAGGTCAATGACATCAAATTTTAAAAAAGATGAGAATATTGCTGTTTTTCCAGTACCATTTCTTGCTGTCTTGCTTTCCACAATAAAACTGACATACCTGGAGAAAATCAAGGTGAAAGAAAATGTCTGAGAATAAGTCAGTCTACTGAAGCTCAGTTACAGTATGGGTTCACTCATAAGAATAACCATAAGACTTATTAAGAAGACTACTTTCTTCCATTTGTGTAATATAACTCACCAGGGGAAAAGAAAAAAAAAATCCCAAACTACTGTGACTTCAATTCATCACAGCACTACTCCTTCTGCGTTAGAATGATACTGTTCCATTGCTGTCAGTTACATTAATGTAGAGCTAAGTGAATACAAAGATGAATCATGTTATTTTTCTGTAATATATGTATGTAAAAAGGAGCTGGTATCTAAGTGATACAATTCAGTCACTCTTCTGTACTAGGAATTAATTTAAGAAGTGTGAAAGGAATTTCAGAATATAAGCAACGTTTCCAATCTGAGCCTTCTCCATCCTTTTTGTTGGAGATGGTTTATGTGAGCTTTTGATCTTCACTATGAACGTCAACTAATGTTTACTTCCTAGACTTGGTGGTTTTGTCCTCCATATGGTTCCAATTCATTGCAGATCATGCTTTGTTTCCAAAAGTCTTGAGATATTCAATCCTCACTTTTACAAAGTGAGGTCATTCTATATTGTCTTCTTGACCCTTTATCAACAGTGCAATGTTAATCCCTCCATAAGACTTTTAGTAGTATGGAGATTCTGAAAAAGTAGCAAACAAATCCAACCACAACATGCTTGCTTTTGTACGTTGAATGTCCATATTCCCTTTATTGAAGATATCTGATCTGAAAGGTGTTTTTCTTCAAGTTCCAGAAGATGACCTCTTCTGTTTCAGTCCACTTATATTAATATACTTATTTCATTTTCATCTGAGCAAGACTACATGCTCAGTCACAAACAGAAAATGAGTTATTGGGTTGATGGGGATGAGGAAAAGGAAAGACAAAAACTGCAACTTAATTTCTTTCATAAAGCCATCTTTCATGATCTCCTTCAGCTTAAAACTTTTGTTCTTGTATTTCAGGGATACGATCCAATGACAGAAATCAGGATACATTTAATGTCTTAAAACTTAATTGGATGGCCTCCTTGCTAGCTAAGTCATCTATATGTTCACAAGTTTTCCAGCACAAACTATAAAAAAATGGAATTGTGGCTCTTTAATTTAAAAATGCTGTAGTGAAAACCATTTATTGAGAAGGTGCATGAGTGTTCTGCAAAAATTTACAACAGAAATGAGGAAACACCAAAGCACCAGATAGATATGTCTCCTCCATTTGAGTATGCCTAAATGAGATTTGTATTTCAATATTTAAAAAAACTTCCTTATTTACAATGAGCCGTATCTAAAATGCTACCTTCTCCCAGAATTTAGATGCTCAGGTTTGGAATTTCAATTTTCCTGTGTTGTATTTTCTCATCTATCAAAGCATTGCACCTGTATCTCTGTTGCCTAAGTATAAGAAAAAAAAAACACAATATTTTTTGTTCCTTCCTTGAGCAGCCTCCCCATAGCCCACAGTTCTTGTTAAGCAAAATGTGGCTCTGCAGGTACAGAAGCTCAATTCTGTACAGCCTTACACAGGTTTTCCACTTCAAATAGTAAAAACAGCTACTATTTATCTTAAAAATGCCACAATGAATTTCATTCACTGAAAAAATCAGACATATATTCCAATTAAATACCTTATAAAAATGAGGGAGTGTCAAAATCCCAGAAGTAGAGTATTCCTAATGTTAAGTAGGGACTTGCCTACATGGAAAAGAGAAAAATTTGAATGTCTGATTAGCTGGCACCCATCTATCTTCAGTACAACTTAAGTACAAACTTAACTTTTATAGATACACATTCATTTTTGAATTGGGACCTGACTAACATGAGTTATTCCAGTTGTGATTCAGCTCTCAGTGACAACGTTGCTTCCTGTTCTTCAGCTCTAATCTAAAACTGTCTTGCAATAGAAAACAAAATACACAGTCAAACCCAGGTCACTGAATTACTCTCCTTCTCGCTTTCTCAGAGTACCCCAATCCTGCTGTTAATGCTCATTTGGATGAACATGTTGTTAATGGATTTTTGTGTTATATGCAGAACTGATCATAGGTGCAATACGGAGAAGGTAATACATAAAAATATATTTTAAGGTTATGAACACCTTTCTCAACTATACTTTCTCAGAAGCTATATGCAGACAGCTGCTCTTTCAAGTAAGCTCATAAAACTTCCAGTTACTCTGGGAAAATTTAAACAATCATTAAGGGTGTTTCCCTTTTTTAACAACTGAGAAAAAGAAAGGCAAAAAAGCGCTCCCAGTGGCTCATATCAAGTAGGAGAATTCAGAATTAAGTATAAAATATTCTTCCAAACAAAATCAGTGAACATTCAATACTGGAAGGTTTTTTAAAACATTGCACTTACAATGATTAAAAGCAGAATGTGAAGATAATATTTATTGGAAACATTTTCATTCCTAGACAGATTATCTCTGGTCATGAAACAGTGCTGGAAAGTTAAGTTCTTTGTTTCATGAAGAGCAGTCTGTTTCAAAGCAAAATTAGTGCCTTCTCTGTCCTACTATTGACCTCGACTTTGACCTGCCTGGACCACCCTCACTAGAATGGGAGGTAATAAAGTCACCAGGCTGGCTCAGCCCTAGGTCTCAGTTAGGCAGAGACTATCAATCATGCAAAATTAAGTGTAGTGGTTTTGTGATGTAGACATTTACTAGGAACTGAACTGAGATCACCAAACACTACACATTTACATTTCCAAGGAATACTTCAACGAACATCAAGACATTAAAGTAACATTTCTGAAGTTCTTAAAAAAATATTGAATGATGCGGCAATCCAATTAAAGAAATTAGTGAGATTGTATTATATGTAAATTTAACATTTAACGTTTAAAAAAGGCTACAAATTCTGCTTTAAAACAAGTTTTATTACCCTGTATGCAATAAGGAAAGAAAACATTTACTAGAGAAATTCAGTAATTAATTATTTGTCTTTTTATAATTAAATTAACAGGAAAATTTGAAAAGAAAATTAAAAATATTATGCAAAAAGGATACTTCTAAAATACAGGTTTTCAAACATTTAAGGTTTAGATTACAAGTATGATACGGCAAAATACAGCAGAATACTCACGTGTCACCTAACATTACTCCATTCAGCTTTGTTTTTTGCCCATCAGAAACTGAGAGCAAACTCTCTAGAAGTCAGGAAGTGGAAGAATGTTTTTTTATTATCATTAATGTAGTACCTAGACATCCCTCAGTGATGCAGATCCTGTTGTGGTCAGTGCTACTTAAACTTTGAGAACTTTTCTATTTCAAAGAGTTCCACATAGAAAATAAAACTTAAAAGTGAGGAAGCTAGGGAGAGGAAATAAGGAAAGCAAAATGTGGTTACTTTGCAGGCACAAGGCAACAGAGTGCAGTGCCCTTGCTGTCAGATGGCATTGCCACCCCTAAGAGAGATAGTTATAAAAAATTTTGCTGTAAGAAGGCATGGTTAAGCCTGTATCTAAAGGAGTCATGCTGGCATGTCTGGATGCATCATGGTCTTCCCACATCATCAGGGCAGCAGAGGACTGGGAGAAGATTTTTGCCTTTTGAAAGTAATCTTTGGTTACACAGAATGCTTCCTTTTGCTAGCAGAGAACCTCTGACAGGTCTGCTCTGTTGGGCAGAGTTGGGGGGAAGAGGAGGAACACCATCCTGTCTCAGCATCTGGCCATAGTCTGTTTTCATACATTCATTAGTCAGGAAAACCATTCCTGGAGCTTATCTTCTCAGTCAGAAAGTCTATAAACAGATTTAAATAGATGCTGTTTCTGAAAGAAACTTTTGCACTCCCCAGAAAATAGTCTTACTATCCACCATGGGGTCATGACCCCCAGGTTGGGAATCAGCAATACTGAAGATATCCTGTGTCAGTCCCGTGTGGCTCAGCACTGCTGAAGGCTTCTGTCTTATTATCCTCACACCTCCAGCCAAGAGATGGATGAGTTCCCTAATATAGATTGGCATGCCTCATTTCACTGCTAGGTTTCCTAAATCCTATTTGCAGAGAAGTTTTGATTAGCAGAAGTGCAGAAGTGGCTCCATGTAGGAATTCCTTCTCAGGAGTGCCACCTGGGAGACGTCTCTTTCACTGTGATGATACAGAGTTTTATTAATGATGAAAATCAGGTCATTCTTTCTCTGCCCTGAAAACAACTCACTTGATCCCATGCTGTCCTGTGTAATCCTAGAAAAAACTGTTTTTCCTCAGACTCTGATTCATCTTTTAAGTTTAATAAAAAGGAAAACAATCCAGCAACCCTTCTCCAATAATTTCCCATTTAACATTCAGGTATTCAAGCCAAAACAATAAAATTACAACACAGTTTCTTTCTTTTGAAAAAGAAGTGAGTGAGGGAAGCTGCCATTGGATTTAACAAAGCAGTGTGTGATTTGGCAGCCAAAAGGCTAATGCCATCAGGGGCTTTTCAGGCTTGTTTGCTGAGAAATCAAGATGATACCCCTTTGGCAGGCTGCCTTCCTGACAGAGTAGATGTGATGTACAAGCTTGGTCAGCTTTGTTGCACTTCTACATTCATTCTGTATTTTGTAATGCTCTGCTGACACCAGAAAAATCATTTGATAAATTCCTAGTTTTGTTAAAACATATTCAACTCTGTTAACTCCATTGGCTGTCGATATTTTAGTATAATTATCCTGCTGGTTTTCCTTAATATTTGACCTTTTGATTAGTGCTGCTGTGACCAAGCTTATATTGAGTCAATAAAAACAACAGTAGTGGTAATAATGTTGAGAACTTAATACTACTACTTTAGTTTCCTATTAATAATTTCTGCATGTAATTTCACACATTCTTAAAAAGCAAGCCAAACCCCTAAATAGATTGATTGTACAGCCCTGCACTGCCAGCTTTGTGCTTCATAAGACAGGAAAACTCAGATCAGTGGGGGTCAATTATGTGCTTAGTTTGACTGGATAGGTCTGTCCAGATGTGACCATGTTGCAGGACTGAGAAGTAGTTTTTTCATTTATTGATGCTGATGGGAAGGAGGAAAGGAGATTAAAACACCTCCAATACCCTCTCACTAAAACTGTATCAAATCCACACTACAGACAGACTTACATCTCTCAAATTAAGGGAATAACTAACCACCTTTAAGTGGCCCAATCACTACAGGTAGATGAAGGTGCAAGTTTTCTCAACCGGTTTCAGACATCTTTCTTGACAGCAGCGTAATGCAGAGCTAGAAATCTTGGATTTCCTTCCAGCCTGTAAGTCAGAACCACCATCTCAGAGTCTTGTCTAGCCTCTACAATTAACTTTTTTCTTTCCCTCTTGGCTCCTCATCATGGTCTGTCTCCCCCACTCTCACAATACAGACATTCTTATTCAGTTTTGCTTATGTCTCCACTCTTTGTCCCAGTACTGCATAACTAAAATAGAAAGATAAATGGGAATATATTGTGCCCTGATACATGAATGTTAAATGCATTTACTAAAGACAGGAAGTCTTGGTGTCTGAGCTAGAAACTGAATTTTTAAAACTGGGTATTTTGAAATTATACTGTATTTGAAATTAAAAGTGTACACCAAGTTTAATAGTATTTATCATGGGTAATTCTTAATTGTCCCCATATGACAGCCTAAGAAAAGCTGAAAGCACTGTCTGTTTGAGTTTGGTGGTGAGAAGGGAAAAGAATCAATGCTTTGAATTGTGTCCCTATGCCTTTTAAATCTGAATCAAAAAGTGACACATCATACAATCAATATGTTGTCTTATAAATTCTTTTATGTTTGATATTAAGTGGTAAGGAAATAAAATTATATCAATAAAGTTGATAATGTATAATTTAGATTTTAATAGTTTATTCTAGACCCGAGTCATATTCCTCTATTGTTCATATTCTCATTTGCAATTCCCAATCCTTCAGCTGTCTCCGAGCAAATGAAGCTACTAACAAGTGATTATAGATAGGTAGATCTGACTGATATGGATATGCCTTTACAGGAACATACATCTAGTTCATATGACTTCACTACAAACAACAGTAACTCTTCACAGCCCTCCCTGTTCCCCATTCACTTCAATAAGAACAAATATTATAAATAAAATTCTAGTTTATTCTGCCCTGCATTCCCTCCTCACTCTGCTCTGCTGCAGGGCCTGTGCATGTGTACAATAGAACTTAGAGGCAATGTAAACAAAGAGTAACTTTTCTTTATGATCTGTATAAGGACATTCAGTGTTTCATTGATCCAATATCATAAAATGCTTGACTTTCAAGTAGGAAGATAGAATGTGTAATTGATAGACATGCAAGTCATCAGGTGCAATTGGCAATCTTGGACTCCGGGATATCAAAGTTTAAAAAAAAATCAGGCAATCTATTTTCAAGCATTTTCTGCTTCACCACTGCTCTGTATATGGGAGTGAAATATGTCACCCATTGCACATACCGTTTACATTCAGTGTGCTCATCAGGTCTTTCTTCTCAGGGAACAATGGCAAAAATACCACAATAGGAAACCCTCTAAAGTAAAACTACGCTCAATAACTTCAAGCTGAGATACAGCACTTTCACTGCTTTTATTTTCCCCCATGCTTAGTAATGTAATAACACTAGGCATTACAGAACTCACACATTATGGAACATGATTGAAAAGCTCTGGGTATATGAGAATTAATCTTCTTTTATCATGACAGACTAGCATATTAAAAGTGGTCCCACTTGTATAACTACTGAAAATTGCTTTTGGAATTCAGTCAAGTAAAAGAGGTTCAAAATTCTTTTCGAAAAATGCATGAGAACAGAAAATCTGAAATGTATGCAAAGTACCACAATAAAGTTATTTCAAATGTATTTTTAGTATCAGAATAGATTCTGTGGCAAAGATGTGGCAAAGAAAACGTGGTACTGCATTGCATCTAAATAGGTGGTTACCAACTTATCTAGTAAAATAAATATATGTGGCAAATGACACATACCTATTTAATGACACTTTGAGTTCATGTGAAGTTTGGCAGTGTAATAAAAGTCTTATCTCTTGCCTCCACTGTTATTGCACAGATTTAAACTGCTGTCTCAGAGGCAGTTTTACTATCTTTTTCAATCTCTCCCATAAAAGTGAGACTTGATTTGCTCAGCATGAGAACAGATCAATAAAAGCTGAGTTATACAGCAGATTAGATTACTACTTAGAGATCAAAGATGTTAAATACAAGTGGTATAGGAACAATTAGATCAAAAGTTCAGTTCAAATGTACTGTACTTGTTTGTAAGACTCAAAAGAAATACTATTCTGATGTGAAAAAATCATTGAAAAAATGTCAGGTTTATTTGTTTTATCTAGAAAAAAGAAAGACCATTATTTCTGAAAAGCCAATTACAGAATTTTTAATTTAAGGTTTGAATATTCTACATAATTTTCTCATTATTATACCACAAATCTATTCACATCTAAACTAGATTCTAAGAAGGCATTCCTATTACAAGATAATTGTGCTCAATAAAGAAGAAAGATCAATGATTTCTGAAATATCTTTGAGGTACTGGCAATATCCAGCACAAGGATCTCTAGACTTCTATATGCTTTAGGTACTCCTTTTTTAAATGAGTCTATTTTAATAAATTTTTCCCTATACTGCAAGGAGATATTAGTTTCCTTACGTGGGTAAGGTTCGCAAGCACTTAACTAATAGAGAAGTTACTGTCAGGAGCTAGGAAACAAATCCATCCATAGATCACACACACATGCTATGGGTGGTATTAACATATATTCATGTCAACAGCTGTTTTGGATTGAACAGCTCTATTTATGTCATGGAGGTATAAAATTTGTGAAATAGCTTACATTGTTATGGTCATTTTAGTTTAAAGATTTGTCACAGTATTATATCTTAGAAATTGATTCTTTTCTTGATAAACTTACGTAATTTCAGTCACACTAACATAAGGTTCATTTAGGGCAGAACAGGTCTTTTTATTTCCAGTACAGTGTAATATCATTCCTACATGAAAAATGAAAAAAACCCGTTCTTCTTTGCTTGGGTTTCTTTGTTGATTTTTTAAAACAGTCACTAGAAGGCAGGGTCCTGGGGCCAACCTGCAGTTCCTGTTGCTATACAATTATACTGTAGATGTTTGAAAAGCAGAACTGGAGTATGATCATTATGGAGCCTTTAATATTCTTAAATATTGTGTAGGCAAACAATACTTTAATAGAAAGAAGAATTTTATAATGATCACTTTAAGATTAGGAATTTATGTATTGATTCTTTTCTATAGTAATTGTTAATCAGCTGATTGATTTATACAAACACATTTCAGTTAATATAAAAATCAGAAAATAGCACTTTCTTAGGAGGAACAAGTTTCATGATTAGTATTAGTTCATAGAATCATAGAATCATAGAATCATAGAATCATAGAATGGTTTGGGTAGGAAGGGACCTTAAGGATTCGAGTTCCAACCCCCTGCTATGGGCAGGGACACCTTCCACTAGACCAGGTTGCTCAAAGCCCGATCCAGCCTGGCCTTGAACACTGCCAGGGATGGGGCATCCACAGCTGCTCTGGGCAACCTGTGCCAGTGCCTCACCACCCCCACAGTAAAGAATTAATTTCTAATATATGATCAAAATCTACTCTCTTTCAGGTTAAAACTATATCCTTTGTCCTATCACTGTAGTCCCTACTAAAAAGTCTGCCCCTATCTTTCTTATAAGCTCCTTTTAAACACTGAAAGGCCCCTATAAGGTCTCCCCAGATAACACATGCTCTTCAGTTTATGACTTAACCCATAGAAAAGACATTCCTTGGATTGCTTTGTTTGACTCCTGTGACTTACTGTTTCCCTTTCCATATTTTAGTAGGTTTTGCCTACCATTGTTCACTTTCAGAAGTATATAGGAATGAAGGCACTTAATGGACCCACTTCTAGAAAGTATCGTCTGATGTAAAGGAAAAAAAAACTTTTATCACAGTCTTTCTCATATGGCAGGTGATGAATGCCAGGGCACAACTGAAAACAAAGTAATTTCTGAATGTCCTACATTTGTCTGGTTTTTAGAAACTACATTTGATTTATTTAATTCCTGTGTGTTCTCAGTTTGGCATGAATTAATCTCCTCCCCCATCCCCCCTCTCCCCAAGATGATTAATGGTTGAGATACCCCTTGAATTCTTTAACATGGTATATGTCCATTCTACTTCAGCCCTTATGGCAAGTCAAGGTCACTAAGAAAGTATTGAATACCTTCCCATGGGAAGACTGCAACCTCTCTTACAAGTACTAATCTGTCTATTGATTTTAGGGAAACAAAGAAATCATCAGAGGATGATGACAATCTCTCAGATATTGATCAGCTTTCACTATTTTTGTATTTTCAGGTAATGCTTCTAATAATAAAAATAACCTGTTTTCTAAATGCTAGCTATCATCACCCTGGTTTTGTCTGCATTCTGCTTTGACCAAGATGTGACACAGACATCAAGCTGATAAATTTGGTTGATTTCTTCCTGTTGGTAGACAAAGATTGAATGTCCATTCTGTAATTCTTAGACATGTAAGTTGTCTTCAATACTGCAAATCACATGTTGCTGATGGTTGGATGCCCTAAAAAAATGGGACAGTGCTGTTTTTCAATATCTGGGCAAAACTTGGTAAGACTGAGTTTATGCTAGATTTTGAGAAAGTGCCTTGTGGCACGGTGAAGGTAATTATATATTGAAAGAGCATACTGACCATTAAGTATCTTAGGGTGAATTAAAGAATACAGCAGTATCTGAATAAGTTTTCTGCCACCTGCGTTTGTCCAGAAGCTTGTTGAATGTCCTACTAGAAATTCTTTCTCAAAGTGGCTCTTGCCATTTCTGCTTAGAATTTTTCACCTCCAGAGAACTTAAACACCCTCTATGAGAAGCAGCAGCTTCAAAGGGTGTAGAATAAGACAGTACAACACTCAGCAAATGATTGAGAGAGATAGCTTGCTGAGAGCACACAAAAATCAGTGCTTCACAAACTGCATGAGTAACCCATATTTAAGGGCTAGATAGTTCAATGAAATACGTTTCATTCCTCAATCAGGGAGGTAAACCTTTTATGTGTAGTTTTTTTATATATATATACACACACATATACATAAATACATATACATTTTTATATGTATACTTTTATCACTAGCAAGATTGAACACCCAGGTTTTGGAGTGCTGTGTTCAGCTAAAGCTGCCAATTCTACCATAGACCTCCTTTCTCCAGACAGGACACATGTAGTATCAGTTCTCAATTCCATCAGTCCACAAACCAGGTGGTATCCCAGTTCTGCAAATAAATCCACTTCACAGGATTCACAAAAGAATTTTGCCTCCTGGAAGACTGGTTAGCTATTCCTGTTTTCAATAATTGGGGAATGTTATGCTCATTATAAACTTGGTTTGGCTTGACTGACCACATCACTGAAAAATAGTGAAAAAGAGTCTGTTTCCCAGAGGCAGCAGGAATAGGTGACCAGCCTGCCATTTGAACACCTGTGACAGTGATTTTTTTTATTACTAATGAAATTTTACTTACTTATTGATCAATTACGATCATTACTTTAAATCTATTTTTAATATTTATATTTTAATTGAAATAAGTAGAATTTTGTAAAAAATATTTATGATGCAAAAAAAATCACCATAGTAAATAGAAAACTAATATACACAGGCACCCACACAATACAAGTGTGTATACACTTAGATTGTAAGTAGAATGCAATGATAAGTAAAATATAAGTAGAATGCAACGACTGAGATCATCCTATT
Source organism: Falco peregrinus (assembly GCF_023634155.1). Taxonomy (NCBI): domain Eukaryota; kingdom Metazoa; phylum Chordata; class Aves; order Falconiformes; family Falconidae; genus Falco; species Falco peregrinus. Next base: position 67,589,750 of record NC_073739.1, read on the forward strand.
GCTCCTCTCTGTAGAAGAAATTTTCTGTTGATGTGTTTCTGGGGTTTTTTTGCCTAGGTAGAGGATAATAGCATATCACTGACTAGATAAAAGTGAGAGATGGTGGTGCTAGGTATGGTGCTATAGAAAATACTCATTTATGTAATGACAAATTGCAAGGGAGTTATTGTCCCAAAGAAAAAGCTGGAGGCAGTGTGCTGTGGGTATCCCACCTTCCTCTACCAGAATGCTGATGCTCTTAATTGAATCCAGTGTGAAGGGAGCTGAAGACAAACAACTCTTATGTTAGAAAAGATGTCATGATATCAGTTTTCTGTAAGTCTTGTGCAAAGAAAATAGAAATGCAAACTCTCATCTACTTTAGTAATTAATTATATAACACATTGCATACACTGTATTGATAAAAGAAACTGAAACTGATGCAGCTTGTACAGAGAAATAAGAATCAAAATAGCTGTTTATGAAACATAAATTAAGTCACAAGTGTACACAAATAAGGTCATTGAATATTGAGATAATTGCCATGAAACAAAAGTTCATACTAAATGTGATATTTGCCAAATGTAGAGAATTTAGCTGTGTAATTAGAACTGACAGAAATTGACTGAACTAATTAAACTAGAGCTCCATAAGCAATTTACCTCATTAAATGTTTTACAGTTCTACATCTGCATCAAAGTTGGTTTGTGTTTAGTTTAAATAATAATGAAGGAGGGAAAATCAAGGTTAATTGGCATTCTAATAATGAGTATCTCAATTTAAATTATCTTATCTACAGAAAAGACTTCCCCTGTAAATAATTACAACATGTTATCTATTAATTCTGTAGTTTGAAGAACAGAATGAAAGCAAATTTGATAGATTACTTCAGTGTGAATTCCATCACGTATATTGATGGAAGTATACAATCCACATTTCTTATTAACCTCTTATCACCTCAATAATTGTTATCAGTGGGAAAATCTGTTCTCATGCAATTATTTATAAAGGCAGCTGTGTGATTCTGGATAGATATTCCACTGGATGGGACAAAAATCCACTACTGTTGAATGAACATTCGATGAAAATGGTACGTCATGATTTAACCCTGGCCAGCACCCAAGAACCATGCATACTGTCTTGGTCACTCCCCCGATGTCAGGATGGTGAAGACAATCAGAATAATAAAAGTGAGAAAACTGGTGGGCTGAGGTAAAGACAGCTCAATAAGTAAAGCAAAAGCCACACACGCAAGCAAAGCAACACAAGGAATTCATTCACCACTTCCCATCAGCAGGCAGGTGTTCAGCATCTCCAGGGAAGCAGGGCTCCATCACAGATAATGGTGACTTGGGAAGAAAAATACCATCACTTCCAGTGTCCCCCCATTCCTTCTTCTTCTCCCAACCTTATATACTCAGCGTGATGCCCCATGGTATGGAATACCCCTCTGGCTAGTTCACATCAGCTCTCCTGGCTGCATACCTTTCCAGTTTCCTGTGCCACTCCAGCCTTCTTGCTGGCAGGACATGAAAAACTGAAAAGTCCTTGGCTTAGTATAAACCTTACTTAGCAACAACTGAAAACATCAGTATATTATCCAAAACACAGCACTGCACCAGCTAGTAAAAAAAATAACTCTATCACAGATGAAACCAGGACATTCTCCATCCCTTATTCCATACCATTTACATTATGCCACACTTTCCAACACAACCTCATTAACCACCACCACCCTTCCCATCCTTTGATATCATACACAGATATCATTCCCCTAGTCTATGAACCACTGTTTACAGAATGTCCACAAATGTCCACAAATTGTCCACCGAGTTCATTTTAGTCCATGACTTTGGGCACCATTCGTTACGGTGGTCACTCAGGACAACAGAAGTGGTGTTTTGCATGGAGTGACTGGACACCAAAGCCAGACCAGGTTGAGCCACTGCTGCACTTGCACAGCTTCTTGTAAGGTTTGTCCTCCATCAGTTCAGGTGGTTCCTGCTATAGCAATTCCTATAACATGCTACTCATTTCATGGGTTACAACAACTTAAAGGTATTTTCATTACATTCTCCCCCCTTGTACCATTTGGACCAGCCCATAGGGTTTAACATCGCAATGAAGTCATCCCCTTGCCCCTTCTCTGGCTTTGACTTTTCCACAGACTGCAGTCCCTCAGGGTTATAGCAGCTCCAAGTGGAGCCTCATCGATGAACCACAGTCTCTCCAGGGGTATGACTGCTGTGGCATAGATTTATCCACAGCCACAGTTGCTTTGAGGTGTACCTGTTCCAGTGTGGCCTTCTCCATGGCCTGTTACCATAGACCTGCTCCAGCATGGCCTTACCCACAACCACAGTCCCTTCAGAAGTAAACCAGCTCTAGCACGGCCTTACCCTTGGCTGCAGTCCCTTCAGGGGTGCACCTGCTCTGTCATGGTATTATCCATGGCCACACTCTTTGAGGTGCTCCAGCAGGACTTCATGCACGGCCACAGATGTCTTGAGATATTCCTGCTTTGGCATGGGCTTATTCAAGGCCACAGATGATTTGGGGTGTTCTGCTCTCACATGGATTCATCCATATATCACAGTCCCTTTGACTCAAGTTCATACTGAACTTCCAGCCATCAGTATAGCACCACAGAAACAGTAGTGATGCCTTAGCCATCTTCCAGCCCAGGCGCATCACTATTGCTGTTACCAAAACGTGATCCCAGGCACAGCACAGTGAGTTGATAAACAGTGCAGTGGTACAGCAAGCAGAAAAAGCAAAAAGCAGCCACCAATAAGCACTAGACCATAGGCAAGCAAGCCCCATGGCAAGCACAGGAGCTTGGTAATTAATAGCTAAACAACAATAACTGCTATAAATCCAATCTAGTACATTCCAATCAAATCTGTCATTATCTCCAAACCTTTGAGACCCACACTGGGTGCCAAAAAGAACTATCATGTTTTAAACCCCACTAGCAACTAAGCACCGCACAGCCACTTGTTCACTCCCCCTGCATCTGCATGTGGGAGAGAACTGGAAGGCTAAGAGTGATTAAACTGGTGGGTTGAGATAAAGACAGCTTAATAGGTAAAGCAAAAGCTGCACACACAAGCCAAGCAACACAAGGAATTCATTCACCACTTCCCATAGGCAGGCAGGTATTCAGCCATCTCCAGGAAAGAAGGGCTCAATCACATGTAATGATTGCTTGGGAAGACAAATGCCATCATTTCCAACGTCCCCCCATTCCTTCTCCTTCCCCCAACTTTAGTTGCTCAGCATGACATTTTATGGTATGAAATACCCCTCTGGCTAGTTCATGTCAACTGTCCTCGCTGTGTCCCCTCCCAATTTCTTGTGTTCCTCCAGCTTTCTTGCTGTCAGGGCATAAGTACTGAAAAGTCCTTGATTCAATATAAACCTTACTTAGCAACAAGTAAAAATTTTAATACATTATCAACATTATCCTCAAACCAAATCCAAAACACAACACTGCCCCAGTTACTAAGAAAATTAACTCTATCCCAGACAAAACCAGGACACAGTAAAAGGTAAGGTTACAGATGTGCTAAAAAAATTTCCAAACCTGCTTAAACAGATGATTTCACTGTCTTGATCTTGTGACTTGCCATGACAATTGTAAAAGATGTTTTGGGACTGGTGCTGAGTGCACATTTTGATCTTTACACTTTCTGTGAAAGACAATGCTTGCTTTCCAGTATCTTCTGGTTGGCAATGGATTATAGACAGTAATGCAGACATAAGCCAGATTCTCTGCTTAACCTGTCAGATGCAGAAGAACCTACTTCAGTCTTTTGCCAAGTAGATTTCCATTGTTTCATATGATTAACAGCAACCAGGAGGGGAAAAAAAAAATAAAATGTAATTCAGATATACAAAATGGACCCAGATTGCCATTAATTTCATATCTGCTAGATGGCTGATAATTCAGTTTCTGTGCTTTTCCCCTCTGCTGTTGTGTCTTATAAATGCACCTCAAGCCTTTTTTCTAAATACAATTGTGGGGATGGGGGAGGAAATCATCTTAGATTGCCTTTTTTCACTCAAGAACTTCTCACACTAAGATGTGCAGTAAATTTTTCAATGCTCAAAAACTAATGAAAAATGTAATCTACTGTCAGTTGTACCTTTCCAGTTTCCTGCCAATTCTCTTCATATGTTGTTTAATTTCTGTTAAATTCTCTTGCTCTTTGAAGCCAAGACTGCATCTCCACATATATATACAGAGCACCATTAAGAAACTACTATAAAAGAAGCTAAACATTGGTGAGAAACGACATATCTATAAATGCATCAGCTAAATGTCCAGTTTAATGGGGATCTCAATTTATAGTGATTGTTCAGGCACAGTCCTCTCTAGATCAGAAGAAAAAGGATATGGGAAATGCAGTCCTATAGATTTCATTTTTTCCCTTTACTCGTCATTCTTCTTCTATCAAATATTAGTTTTCTGGCATTTTCTTAAGGCAAGTTTTCCATCATTAAACAGAAAGCACAAACACAAAATGTAGCAATGAACTCATTCATGTTTAATATAAGGTATGTAAATAAGTGCCATGGTCACTCTTAATGGAAGGACTTTCCTATACGTGAAAACAAAATGTAACCAGGCTTTTTTAAGAATATAGTGAGATACCACAGCAGTCATCCATGAGCCAGATAATGTGGGCTTGCTTCTTAGCAATGCTGCTAGGTAGACCTAATTGGAATGAAACAAAGGGAAGGATTTAATGTGCTCAAGAATCTTTGAATTCTGTTCATTATTTGAAAAGGCTTGATTTAAGGTAACAAACAACAGAAATGTCCAGAGGAACTGGAACACTTTCTCTTTATAGAAATATTGATAGGTTTCAAAGACACCTTTTATTATTTTTAGATTTGACACAAGTAGTTGTTTCCATTAAAAAAAAAGCATTCCATTAAAAACAAAAAATAACTGAGCATTCAACAATCCTTTAATGTTAATGCACTGTAACCTGTTTCTGTAGAAAAGACAAACAGAGGCAGTGTAAGCACAGCTATTTTCAACAAAATATTCAGACTAGACCTTTCAGAAATGTTGACAACCTTTGGAGTGGCAGTCTTACCCTTAAATGTATTGACTGCACCCCCAGGCTCTGGGTTATTCACAGATTCTCTCCTTCTCCAGGTAATTGATAAAGGTATTAAAGTTGATAGGTGCTAGAACAGAGTCCTCAGGTCTTCCACTGTAGCTAGCCTCCAGGAAGCGTAAGAAATGTTAACCCATGCCCTGGAGCCTGATGAACCAGTCAGTTATTCACACATCAAGTAGTCTACCTGTCTGAACACAGCTTTTATTAGAAATCACACTAAAATAAGGTGGCTTCTGAAGCAGCCAAAGATATGTATATTAAGTGGGCAAGTTAATATTAGGCACTTGGACTGAACTGTGAATAATTCCTACGTCCCATCTCCATTAAGAAGCCAGCCCTTATTGTCATTATTATTACAGCTTAGAAAGTTTGAGCAATATTCTGCATTGTAAAGGAATATATAGATTATATATAATGCAATAGATACTTATTTTTATTTATGTGTATATGTGTGTGTGTGTATGTGTATATATGTTTATAAAATCATCTGTCTCTCATTCATTTCCAAAGTGTGGCCTTGACTTTTATTTCTACCAGAAATCCCCTTCCCCATGTCTTTCACTATAATCCCAACTTCTGTCCTGGAAGTATTTCCCTTTCCCTTCCCCTAGGTGTACCCAGGAAGGTGTGATTAATCACTTTATTTCACAGTAAATAGCTACTTAACCGTTTTTGATAATATCTTCATGCAAATAATAGCAAAATTTCTGGTGTAGGTACTGTGATCTTTTCCAGGTGACATGTCCCTAGGCTTGGATCTGTGTTTGGAAGATTAAGGTAATGTTAATGAAGTTAGTAAGTTAAATGTTTGCTAATTAAGCTTAAATTTTGAATTTAGAAAAACTGCTGCTAGGTCTAACTTGGTGGTTTAGTCAGTATTTATTTTCTGGCGTGAGTCAGAAATCAAAGGATAAACAGGCAATACTTCCTGTTCATTACAAATTTCTACTGATAAAAGAAAGGATGCTAATTAGTGAAAACTCCACAGCAAGGTACTGTTTCATTAGGTTGCAAGCCTGACTCCAGGACCATATGAAAGCTCATGAGGTACCTGCCCAATTACCTACTTTCCTGAGGATGAAATCCTGGGGAAAGTTGTAATTGTCTTTCTCTACCACTGTTCCGCCACACCAAGTATTTTGGGACCACTAGAAGGATGATGTCTCTCTAGGCAGGCGGGTGGCAAGAAAAGGTCCCTACTGCTTAATGAAATTCTTATTGCTTAATGAATACTTGAAAAGAAGGGTAGTTTCTAACGGTGAGGCATTCTGGTCAGCTGTCTGACAAGTGGCTGACAACATCGTGTACTCAGCTTGGGGAGGAAACCCAGCAGCTGCAAGGTTTCTGCTCCCCAGTATCTGTTCCAGTAAGGGGAAACTACCCTTGAAGGGTTCCCAGGATTCACTGAACAGCTCTCAAAGGTAACATAAAATCTTACATTGTATCTGGTATAATAATTACAGATACAGCTGGAAGATAACAGAATTAATTCCTATTTCTGTCTGTGAATCCAATTCATTATTATTATGTGATTAGAGAGAAAACTGTTTTCTACCACAGTACATAGACCTCCTCAGAACAGCACAAGCAACACGAGTCTCAGCTTCCTCTCACCTCACATGTCCTGACACTTAGGGCTACATCTTGGGGATGTGCAGTACAGCCCCAGCTTGTGCAGTGCAACTCCTTCCACACTCATCTGAGAAGGTATGTGCAGGACGCAGTATGCAGGGCATGGCCCCAGATGCTGTGCAGGACATGCAGTGCTCAAAGGTACTGCCCCATGTGCAGTCCCTGGCTTTCATCCTGAGCTGCAATCACCAAAGTCGTATATGACCAAGGCGGTAAGGAGATGCCAAACTTTTTTGCTGCTTGGTTTGCAGCATTGTCTCAAGCACTGGAGAAAAGCAATTAGAGAGATATGAGAGCCTTTATTTCTTAAACATAGTCATGTTTGGTTTGATTTTGTAGCTTTTCTTGTTCATAAGGCAGAACTGCATGGTACTGTTAGTGATCTGCACAAGAGGAAGAACTTTGTGCTACACGATTCCCTTGAGAGGAACCAAGGCATGGTTTATACCAGTAAATTGTGCTCAGCAGCCTTAACAGTGAAGTACCAAGTGAAATCTCTGAAGAATGTTTTTCAAAAATCTCTGTTTCTATGAGTTGTGTTGGGCTTTTGGGTAATGTGAATGCCTTTCTTCTGTGGCAGAGCTGGAGCTGGGGAGAAGTATGTGTTTTTCTTTTTCCACAGTAAGAGATCGTTAGCTTCCTTTGTTTGTTTTAAGTAGGTATACTGAAGAAATGAAATCAGGTTCTGAAACTTGCATATCTCTAACTCACTTTTTTATGTCAATGCAATGTTATAACTAATCTATAAATGATAAAGACAGTAAATTGTTTGTTTCTTTTGCCAAATTTGTTGATAAATATCTGTGATAAGACATTAAAATATGAATGCTAAGGACTGAGGCGTTTCCATTGGCTGGGCAAAAAGATCTTAACAAATCTTGAATAACGTTGCTATTCTTCACCATCAGTCACCAAGCAGAGAAGTGATTCCTGTGAATAGAAAAAAAAGCTGTGTTTAAAGCACAAACTGAGATTGTGTGGTCACTCTCACACACAGGCATGCAGCATTACATAAAAACAGTAAAGTAGAAGGATGTTAATGATTGCAGGAAATAAAATTAAATGGTGGGTGTCAAAACAATGCAAGTTTTTTTTCTCATTTGTTTTCTGAAACAGTGCTGCCTTTCATTGGAGAAAAAGCAGGATGTGCTCTCCACAACCTCCGTCATAGTAAGGATCTCTCAGTCTTGCCATCCACAGTCCTGTGACCTCTCACTGATGAATCTGCAGAACTTTTAATTCACTGAGAATGGGGAGAAATGCTCTTGTCAGAATGTAAATTTCTCATGAGAGAAACTTTCTACACACTGAATCTGCTGGGTGTGGGCAATCTCTGGTGGAAAACTAATCACAGTTACATCATAAATTTTATATAAAAAACATTTTACAAAAGCAATATAAAGCTTAGCTAATCTAATTTTGAACTGAAATCTGTATTTACATACAGTGAAATTTAAATTATATAAATGCTCTTTTACACACATGCACACACACAAACAATAACCTTCTCATCTAGTAGCTTCCCTGTCTCTAGAGAATGAATTTAATATGTAACTTTAAAGATCAGTGAAATGCCAAATCAAAACAGACATAGGTAAGATTTGCTCTGCATTTCTTCAGTTTTCTTCTATTTTGTGAGATGTATGTTCATCTTCTAGGCTACACATGATACCCAAAACATATATACATACATGGAATATACAACAAATAAAAACATATCAACTATGCCTGTCTGCTGCAGGGGCATCTGTTTGTGAGCATGTGTCTACAGCAAAAAATGCTGGTATGTTAAGTCTTGGTGCTATTTCCTTAAAATCAAGGGTGTTTTCAGTTAGCCTGAGGGGAAACAAGTTCTCAGCAGAGAATAATCTCTGTAAATAGGAAGCATTTGGCATTTTCAAGGATTTTAAGTATTGGTTCCCTTTGGAGGGGGTTCTGCTTCTAACACTTTTCTTTGTAAGCTCTGTGTACAAACAAACCTGTCCTTTTAGAATTTTACAGTGATGGTATCTATTCATATCAAACGACAGAAAACTATATGAAGGCATACTTCAGAAAGTTAATTCCAACTGTTTGCTTTATAGAAATTTAAAAATGAATAAACACATACTAAATAAATAACCACTTCTATAAGAAAAACAATATTTATATCTAATTGTGTCTTGTTTTTAAGAACAGTTTCTTTTGATAGTATCATCCAGCACTATCAGGATAGACAGTAGTCTATAAGAAGGGTAAACTTTTTAGCAGCAGCTTCAGTAGAACTGGTGGCATTTGCTCAATTAGACCTTAACACCATATCTGTACTAGTAAGACGAAGAGTGTCTAAGGACACCCCAGGAGCTGGAATGCAACCATCTATGTCTCCAGGCTCTTACAGTGGTTCACAATTCACTGTTGGCCTTGGCCAGCTGGCACTTTCCCAAACAAGATACAGGTTGGGTTACACCAGAAACCACTCTAAATGTCTAGATACTGCCTTCTATGTGGTTGTCTTATTTTAGTGAACAGAAGAGCTAGCTAATATAGACAGGGGCTGTCCCATGTCTACATTGTTCCTGTATAAATGCATCCTATATTCTGCTTGAGTTTATATCCGAATTGTTCTTCAGGCAATAAAAAATGAAAATTATTTTAATAGAAAGCAAGTATCAAATTTTGTCTGTCTTCTGCCTAGTACATCTCTTTGTCCATTGTAATAGTCCATGCATTTCAGAACAAAGGGGAGAAACCGTTTCAGACAGGTTCCAGGCTCTATTTCTGCATTTTAAATGAAACATCTCAAAAGCATAAGCAACTCTGAAGTACAATGGCATTAGTGTTAGGACCTCTACATCTCAGTGCTGTGCAAGAGCTATATTGCTATGAAAAAGCTTGCACTGCTCACTTCCAGTTTGCCTTGCTCTAATCTCCTGAGCTAGGACTTACTATTACCGTAATTCATATATATAAAATTGAAAATATGAACATGTACAAATGAAACTTGATGTTACATGGTTTCTGTGGCTTTAGTAAATTTAAGCCCTTATGTGGGCTTTCTCCTGTCTGTTAAGGGTGTCATTTCTGCAGTGGGAACGTGCCTCCGACAAACATTGTAGAACACTAATACCTTGATCTGTACCTAGTAACATTTTGGCAGCCAACCAATATCTCAAATAAACACATCTTGATTTGTGAGGAAACAACACTTGAAGAAACCAGACTAAAAATGCAATGTCAAGTGATAAATATTCAAATATCTTCCTTTTCGCATTGTCTTTAAGAATATTTGGACAGATTATCTGCCAGCATATCTGATACTGACAAAGATTCACCAGTATAAAAACCCTACATAATTTTCCAGAAATGACAATTACTTACAAGAAGAGTCAGACTTGCTTTGATTCACTAGAGAGGGGGGCAAAAGGAACATCAAGCTTGTTAAGGTTTTTCTCAAAGAAACACTAAAAATGCTTTTGCTTTTGCCCTTGTCGACTCTGTGGAATTGTGCACTGTTCATGTACACCACTGACAGAAAAATATGTTAACATAAAGAGGGCTGGTGAATCACAAAGGGGAATTCTTTATGTAGCTTGTTTCCATATGAAAGTACCAACGTTTGTGCATAAATGGCTTGCAGCATTTTTTATGAATTGGGCCCTAAGTGCTCATGATTGTCCTTGGTATTCAGTTTTCAGTCATTAGGTAAGGTTGAAACAACAAGAGGAAAAAAAGGAAACATTTTGTACCTGTGGTACTCACTTGGACAACACAGTTTTAGTAAAATAGCTATACTCTTTTTCTTTTCCTTATAAATTATGCAGGGACAAAATGATGTGTGAATCAATAAAAAGGCAAATAATATTTTTCTTAAATATTAATAGTCAGTGCCATACTCCAGAGTGGGGGGGAAATTATTACACTGAAATCTGTCTGCTGCCTAGGCAGAATCAGATTGTGTATGGAACAAGAGATGATACTTCTTTCATCTACAGGTTAATAGTGCTTCACTTTTCCTTCCTCCTCCTCCACCCTCCTCCTCCTTCCTCCCCTCTCTTCCTCCTCCTCCCTCTCTCCTTCCTCCCTTCTTCCTCCTTCCTCTCTCTCCTTCCTTCCTCCCTCCTCATTTTTCACTGCTTGGTTTTTATTTTGGGGTGGGAATATTTTGTTGGTTGTTTTGATGTTGGTTTTTTGTAACACATATCCAACCATCAGCTTTTTGAGTAGGGTTTATTCTGAATCCTTCCTTTCAATCCAGGAAGAAGAATATTAGCTGAAAACAAAATCCTTTTTAAGATGTGTTAAAACTGCTGGGGAGACAAGGGAGAATGAAGGTTTTGCTTTTGTACACTGTCAAGACCCTGAACGTAAAAATTATATGCTTGAATGAAGTAGAAGGCTTTCATTTAACATGATCCAAATAAGCAGCAGTGGTCATTCATATACTTAGTAACCAGCATCCAAGCCTAACTGAGGTTAGAAAATTTGAGGTTTGTGTGTTAATTTCTATGAATTCTAACTTTCCTGTGTTACTTCTAATGGTATAGTGCAAAGAATCATAGACTTTAAGCAGAAATGAGGTTTCTCATTGTCCTTCTAGCTGTACTTTCATCTCTTTTGCTTTTGATTTCCTTTCCCTTTTTATTTTTTTATATATATATTCCTTTGTGCTTTGCTAGAAGAAACATGATGAAAATAGAAATAAATCACTGTAGTACTTCTAAACTACAAGTGTTTAGTACCTGCTGCAAGCCTTTGGAACCACAGCAGTTAATGAACAAGTTAAACATTAGCTTTAACATATTAAACATTAACATCTTCAGGGAGAGATAGATAGATCCATTTGGTTGTTACACCAGGACAAATTTGTCTCTAATGGAGATAGTAGTTCCTACTGAATTGTTAATATTGCAATAAGTGGAGTTTCTCTGGGGAACATGCATCCAAGTACTGATAGTGATAAACTGATCTTAACTCAGATCATGTGATGAGATCAGAGATGGCATCACTTACTTGTGTGTTTGTGTATAGCCAACTTTGCCTGAGGTTTGTACATTCAATAAATACAAAGGTGTTTGTAGTAGCCACCCACAAGAGCTTTTTAAAGACAATGCATACAAAAAGGGGTGCCTATAGTTAATAATTTTTAGGTTGAAGGGAAAAAAAATATGGCAATAGCTATTACTAGCAGATGTAAGCAATGAAATAAACTTTATACAGTTTTGTGCAGGTTAACATTTTATTCTAGACTGGATTAATCCAGTGTTTAAAGACTATCTATGTAATGACCCTTGCCTATAAACTTTCAAATAAACATCATAAGGAATTAATTTATAACTTGTTTCTAGTGCCAGAAGTCACAAATCTGCATATGTGTCCCTCGGCCCATTGCTAGCCTGTCTAGTAACAAGCATTGAACATGATGGGCAGATAATGTAGCTGTCTTTGTAATCGGACTGAACAAAAGAAATCCTGTCCCCTATCTATGCATCTCATGAGTTCATAAGCACACGCAGGATATTTTAAGCCTTTTTTTTTTTCCTTTCCTTTCTTTCTCAGTGCAGCAACTTACTAGCAGTCCATCAATAGGAGATTCTCCAGCAGGTCTGGGACACAATCACGTACAAAATGAAACAATCAACCTTATCTTCTGTGTTTCTAGGCTGGATGTGATAGTAGGGCTTAGAGCAGGAGAGTGCTTTCTTGGTTATCTCAGGGAGCTGGGCAGCATTGTACCCTCCACCCTTCCATGTGGTATTACCAATAGCCCTTGTTTGGAGTTGGGCTGAATAAACTGGCATTTTTTAGCCCAATCTCACCAACAAATCCGATCATTAGAGTGTTCTGAAACTCAGTGCCGTGGGCTCCTGCTCTGAAACGGCTGCATGGTGGAAAGGGGAGGAGCACATGGCAGCAAGAAAATGACAGACACAACTGTAGATCAATGTGGTGATTGTATCAATTTCAGATTCTCTACTAACAATAGGTGTCTGATTGGACACCACTGACTTTATTGGGAAGTAGATGGGATATAATACACCTTCCAGTGCATTAGTTGTTTCTGCTGATTGGATGAAGGATAAATTTCACATGGAGGACAGTTTGAGTCCCATCATTCTCACAATTACATTGAACACCAGCTAAAAGTGTCCTGTTGCTGCTGCACTTTACAGCAGCAAATTAGAAGGATTTTCCTAATGCATTTCTTCACCATAGTCTGTGCAGCATCGTTCTTCTGTAAACTCAGATCTGGGTCAAAATGTCTCACTGGTTTTAATTTCAATAATTCCATGTAAAGAGTAATCATTTGCTCTAGAAAATGAAAAGCACAATAGAAAGAATAAACAAAACAGTAGAAACATAATAAATGACTGTTTATCTTTTACTACAGTAAATCTTGGTTTATTCCAAAAGACAGCAATGTAAAGTATGTAGTGAAAATAGCCATAAAGCAAATCATCACCCTCTTAATCCCATAACCCTACCCCCATATGAATTTTAACAGTACTGGATTACCTGAACCACCTCTCTTTGTTTGAACCACCAACTTAACCCTATGCAGAAACTAACATGTAGGATTTTTCCTTGCTGTTTTGAAGATTCAGCTCTGTAAAATTGTTGAAGTCTCTTCTAATGATACAGTAAAGGAAAGGAGGCAGCAGGGAGGAGGGGGGAAATCCCACAGTTTGCTGAAGAATATTCTATTTGTCTTCCACAGACTGAAAGCTTTGCAAATTAGCTCTGCTGGCTCAGGGCCAGACTGCATAGTACCTTTTAGAGTCACACCCTAAGACCCCAGTTCATCAAGGTACTTAAGCATTTGTCTGATGTTTGGTATATAAGGAATACAAGTTAAATTGGAGTTTAATTATGTGATTAACTCAATTTATTTAACATTCTAAGCAGAGCATATAAACAGACCATGTAAATAAAGGGTGGAAGAGTTACTTTCAAGAGTAATTCAATAGCTGTTAAATATTTTCTGTATGGTTCATAAATTGTGTGGCCTCATGTATTTACCTTTTAATTGTTCAAGACTATTGGGATTCTAAAAACAAACAGCTGAGAACTAATCTGATCTAAGGAGCTTTCCAAGGAACATTTTTATCATTTATCAAACCCCCTTTGCTCTGTTAGACTTCAACAAATGACAAGGCTATTTTCAAGCCATAAACCCCCATGCCCCATGCAGTTATGGCATGCAACCAAAGAAGTCTGGAGGAGAAAATGAAGTCATAATTAACAACAGCTGCTCACGCCTAGCATTTCCAAATAACATCCAAAGATTTAATTTTTTTTTTTCAAAATCTAGAATCAACTGAGACCCTAATGATTTGTCTTCAGGGGAAAAAAAAGGAAGCCTCACACCAGTCTCTGGGGATCTCTTTGTTGTTCAGCCATGCAGGAACCTCTCATCACAGTCTGTTTGATAGAGGTTTCACTGTTGTTTGCTTGTTACATTCAGTGACCAAAATCAAAGCAAAATGACAGTAATTTCCTTTACTCACATATTGTTATTAGTTTGGTACAAGGCTTTGTCATCAAAGCACACAGGAGTGTTCTGTCCTTTAGAAGGTAATATTAAAATATAGAATGGAATGATCATGTTTTATTGGCTTAGCCTTTCCCTGCACTGCTTATAAAAACAGACAGTGCTTTAAAATGTCTCACTAATGCTTATTTTCCTGAGGGTGGAGTTGACCTCAAGTAGTTTACAACTTGGCTGTTAGTTAAGACTAATTAACTTTGACTTTGTTGTTAAATAGCCTAATCTGCAGTTTCATCTTAAAGAAGTCAAAAAAATAGTACATTCAAATGAAACAATGGAAATAGTGAGTGCTTATATGTTGGCTATATAAGGAGTTCTTTCCCTCAGCAGTCTTCATCTCCATCATCCTAAAATTTTGTGGTTTCACACACTTTTACAATCCTTTTTAACCTTGTCCAGAACACTTCAACAGTGAAAGCCACTCTTGGTAGCTTGCACACCTTATCTGCTTGTTTCCAGTTCTTGTGAGTAAGCAATATGATTTCATTTTAAAGCAACCTGGCACATATGAAATAGTAATTTTTCTTAAAATGGTACAGCTTAACATTTCTGAACAAAAAGCATTATGCTAGGGACTAAATTTGCAATGCCTTTTAATTGTATCATTAATCCTTGACTTACTGTCTCTGTGTAGCCTTCCTTTTAACATTATCACTTTGTAAGAGTAAGCCATACTTTATCTATGGAAAACATTATTTTAATTTAAGCCAGAGAAATGGAGAGTCTTGTGTTTTAATTACGCTAAAATTATAGAACTGACCCTATCATATCACTTTTACAAAGAACTAATTTGCATTAGACAATAACTTTTCAGTAAATGATTGTCTTTAATAGTAAAAATAACATAGGCTGAATTTGTATAATAGCCATGAAAGTGGTCTTAATGTAATGTTTGGCTTTAATATATCAATTAGATCTATACATTAAGCATTAATTTAACTCACGTAAAAGTTAAATTATTCAGTTTTAGAGAAATAATGCCAATAAAGTCTAAATTGCTCATTTTAAAAGTTTGTTTTGTTTGAATTTGCATCTTTACAATCAACATAAAGTGAAAACCAGTTTAGGAACTTATTACCATGATGTTAGTATTCCAAATTAAATTATTTTTCTTTTGTTGCAGTGAAAAAAAAATGCCCCAAAACTTGTAAAGTTCTTTATTTAAATCCAGATCCCACAAAGGCTTTAGGACAAACTGACTACCATTATATTCCACTACATATATACCACTTTATTCACGGATCTTGAAACTGTCATTGGTAATGTCATCTTTTATTAAAATAGCATCAAATATCTTTAACAAAACTATTTTAATACTAATTTAGTACTATTTTATGAAATTTCTGGCTGGACTAAAACACCAAACTGCACAGACTGGATGAAACTGTACCAATGTGGTCTAGCA